>NW_026970507.1:0-241170 GCF_028390025.1 Pseudophryne corroboree
CCAATATCTCTCTTTTGCAAAGAGCTGCGCATTGGAAAATTCAGGGCTATGTCGTGTAGATGATGGCCCTAACAGGAGGCTTTAAAATTTTCTTTCTAGTGACCTCTTCGTTTGGGAGAAAAAATGCAAAGGTACAAGACAGCTTTTCCTTGCCAATATCTCTCTTTTGCAAAGAGCTGCGCATTGGAAAATTCATGGCTATGTCGTGTAGATGATGGCCTAACAGTAGGCTTTAAAATTTTCTTTCTAGTGTCCTTCGTTTGGGAGAAAAATGCAAAGGTACAAGACAGCTTTTCCTTGCCAATATCTCTCTTTTGCAAAGAGCTGCGCATTGGAAAATTCAGGGCTATGTCGTGTAGATGATGGCCTAACAGGAGGCTTTAAAATGTTCTTTCTAGTGTCCTTCGTTTGGGAGAAAAATGCAATGGTACAAGACAGCTTTTCCTTGCCAATATCTCTCTTTTGCAAAGAGCTGCGCATTGGAAAATTCAGGGCTATGTCGTGTAGATGATGGCCTAACAGGAGGCTTTAAAATTTTCTTTCTAGTGTCCTTCGTTTGGGAGAAAAATGCAATGGTACAAGACAGCTTTTCCTTGCCAATATCTCTCTTTTGCAAAGAGCTGCGCATTGGAAAATTCAGGGCTATGTCGTGTAGATGATGGCCTAAAAGGAGGCTTTAAAATTTTCTTTCTAGTGTCCTTCGTTTGGGAGAAAAATGCAATGGTACAAGACAGCTTTTCCTTGCCAATATCTCTCTTTTGCAAAGAGCTGCGCATTGGAAAATTCAGGGCTATGTCGTGTAGATGATGGCCTAACAGGAGGCTTTAAAATTTTCTTTCTAGTGTCCTTCGTTTGGGAGAAAAATGCAAAGGTACAAGACAGCTTTTCCTTGCCAATATCTCTCTTTTGCAAAGAGCTGCGCATTGGAAAATTCAGGGCTATGTCGTGTAGATGATGGCCTAACAGGAGGCTTTAAAATTTTCTTTCTAGTGTCCTTCGTTTGGGAGAAAAATGCAATGGTACAAGACAGCTTTTCCTTGCCAATATCTCTCTTTTGCAAAGAGCTGCGCATTGGAAAATTCAGGGCTATGTCGTGTAGATGATGGCCTAACAGGAGGCTTTAAAATTTTCTTTCTAGTGTCCTTCGTTTGGGAGAAAATTGCAATGGTACAAGACAGCTTTTCCTTGCCAATATCTCTCTTTTGCAAAGAGCTGCGCATTGGAAAATTCAGGGCTATGTCGTGTAGATGATGGCCTAACAGGAGGCTTTAAAATTTTCTTTCTAGTGACCTTCGTTTGGGAGAAAAATGCAAAGGTACAAGACAGCTTTTCCTTGCCAATATCTCTCTTTTGCAAAGAGCTGCGCATTGGAAAATTCAGGGCTATGTCGTGTAGATGATGGCCTAACAGGAGGCTTTAAAATTTTCTTTCTAGTGCCCTTCGTTTGGGAGAAAAATGCAATGGTACAAGACAGCTTTTCCTTGCCAATATCTCTCTTTTGCAAAGAGCTGCGCATTGGAAAATTCAGGGCTATGTCGTGTAGATGATGGCCTAACAGGAGGCTTTAAAATTTTCTTTCTAGTGTCCTTCGTTTGGGAGAAAAATGCAAAGGTACAAGACAGCTTTTCCTTGCCAATATCTCTCTTTTGCAAAGAGCTACGCATTGGAAAATTCAGGGCTATGTCGTGTAGATGATGGCCTAACAGGAGGCTTTAAAATTTTCTTTCTAGTGACCTTCGTTTGGTAGAAAAATGCAAAGGTACAAGACAGCTTTTCCTTGCCAATATCTCTCTTTTGCAAAGAGCTGCGCATTGGAAAATTCAGGGCTATGTCGTGTAGATGATGGCCTAACAGGAGGCTTTAAAATATTCTTTCTAGTGTCCTTCGTTTGGGAGAAAAATGCAATGGTACAAGACAGCTTTTCCTTGCCAATATCTCTCTTTTGCAAAGAGCTGCGCATTGGAAAATTCAGGGCTATGTCGTGTAGATGATGGCCTAACAGGAGGCTTTAAAATTTTCTTTCTAGTGACCTTCGTTTGGGAGAAAAATGCAAAGGTACAAGACAGCTTTTCCTTGCCAATATCTCTCTTTTGCAAAGAGCTGCGCATTGGAAAATTCAGGGCTATGTCGTGTAGATGATGGCCTAACAGTAGGCTTTAAAATTTTCTTTCTAGTGTCCTTCGTTTGGGAGAAAAATGCAAAGGTACAAGACAGCTTTTCCTTGCCAATATCTCTCTTTTGCAAAGAGCTGCGCATTGGAAAATTCAGGGCTATGTCGTGTAGATGATGGCCTAACAGGAGGCTTTAAAATGTTCTTTCTAGTGTCCTTCGTTTGGGAGAAAAATGCAATGGTACAAGACAGCTTTTCCTTGCCAATATCTCTCTTTTGCAAAGAGCTGCGCATTGGAAAATTCAGGGCTATGTCGTGTAGATGATGGCCTAACAGGAGGCTTTAAAATTTTCTTTCTAGTGTCCTTCGTTTGGGAGAAAAATGCAATGGTACAAGACAGCTTTTCCTTGCCAATATCTCTCTTTTGCAAAGAGCTGCGCATTGGAAAATTCAGGGCTATGTCGTGTAGATGATGGCCTAAAAGGAGGCTTTAAAATTTTCTTTCTAGTGTCCTTCGTTTGGGAGAAAAATGCAATGGTACAAGACAGCTTTTCCTTGCCAATATCTCTCTTTTGCAAAGAGCTGCGCATTGGAAAATTCAGGGCTATGTCGTGTAGATGATGGCCTAACAGGAGGCTTTAAAATTTTCTTTCTAGTGTCCTTCGTTTGGGAGAAAAATGCAAAGGTACAAGACAGCTTTTCCTTGCCAATATCTCTCTTTTGCAAAGAGCTGCGCATTGGAAAATTCAGGGCTATGTCGTGTAGATGATGGCCTAACAGGAGGCTTTAAAATTTTCTTTCTAGTGTCCTTCGTTTGGGAGAAAAATGCAATGGTACAAGACAGCTTTTCCTTGCCAATATCTCTCTTTTGCAAAGAGCTGCGCATTGGAAAATTCAGGGCTATGTCGTGTAGATGATGGCCTAACAGGAGGCTTTAAAATTTTCTTTCTAGTGACCTTCGTTTGGGAGAAAAATGCAAAGGTACAAGACAGCTTTTCCTTGCCAATATCTCTCTTTTGCAAAGAGCTGCGCATTGGAAAATTCAGGGCTATGTCGTGTAGATGATGGCCTAACAGGAGGCTTTAAAATTTTCGTTCTAGTGCCCTTCGTTTGGGAGAAAAATGCAATGGTACAAGACAGCTTTTCCTTGCTAATATCTCTCTTTTGCAAAGAGCTGCGCATTGGAAAATTCAGGGCTATGTCGTGTAGATGATGGCCTAACAGGAGGCTTTAAAATTTTCTTTCTAGTGCCCTTCGTTTGGGAGAAAAATGCAATGGTACAAGACAGCTTTTCCTTGCCAATATCTCTCTTTTGCAAAGAGCTGCGCATTGGAAAATTCAGGGCTATGTCGTGTAGATGATGGCCTAACAGGAGGCTTTAAAATTTTCTTTCTAGTGTCCTTCGTTTGGGAGAAAAATGCAAAGGTACAAGACAGCTTTTCCTTGCCAATATCTCTCTTTTGCAAAGAGCTACGCATTGGAAAATTCAGGGCTATGTCGTGTAGATGATGGCCTAACAGGAGGCTTTAAAATTTTCTTTCTAGTGACCTTCGTTTGGTAGAAAAATGCAAAGGTACAAGACAGCTTTTCCTTGCCAATATCTCTCTTTTGCAAAGAGCTGCGCATTGGAAAATTCAGGGCTATGTCGTGTAGATGATGGCCTAACAGGAGGCTTTAAAATTTTCTTTCTAGTGACCTTCGTTTGGGAGAAAAATGCAAAGGTACAAGACAGCTTTTCCTTGCCAATATCTCTCTTTTGCAAAGAGCTGCGCATTGGAAAATTCAGGGCTATGTCGTGTAGATGATGGCCTAACAGGAGGCTTTAAAATGTTCTTTCTAGTGTCCTTCGTTTGGGAGAAAAATGCAATGGAACAAGACAGCTTTTCCTTGCCAATATCTCTCTTTTGCAAAGAGCTGCGCATTGGAAAATTCAGGGTTATGTCGTGTAGATGATGGCCTAACAGGAGGCTTTAAAATTTTCTTTCTAGTGTCCTTCGTTTGGGAGAAAAATGCAAAGGTACAAGACAGCTTTTCCTTGCCAATATCTCTCTTTTGCAAAGAGCTGCGCATTGGAAAATTCAGGGCTATAACGTGTAGATGAAGCACTAACAGGAGGCTTTAAAATTTTCATTCTAGTGTCCTTCGTTTGGGAGAAAAATGCAAAGGTACAATACAGCTTTTCCTTGCCAATATCTCTCTTTTGCAAAGAGCTAGGCATTGGAAAATTCAGGGCTATACCGTGTAGATGAAGCACTAACAGGAGGCTTTTAAATTTTCATTCTAGTGTCCTTCGTTTGGTAGAAAAATGCAAAGGTACAATACAGCTTTTCCTTGCCGATATCTCTCTTTTGCAAAGAGCTAGGCATTGGAAAATTCAGGGCTATAACGTGTAGATGAAGCACTAACAGGAGGCTTTAAAATATTCATTCTAGTGTCTTTCGTTTGGGAGAAAAATGCAAAAGTACAATGCAGCTTTTCCTTGCCGATATCTCTCTTTTGCAAAGAGATAGGCATTGGAAAATGCAGGGCTATAACGTGTAGATGAAGCACTAACAGTAGGCTTTAAAATTTTCATTCTAGTGTCTTTCGTTTGGGAGAAAAATGCAAAGGTACAATACAGCATTTCCTTGCCGATATCTCTCTTTTGCAAAGAGATAGGCATTGGAAAATTCAGGGCTATTACGTGTAGATGAAGCACTAAAAGGAGGCTTTAAAATTTTCATTCTAGTGTCTTTCGTTTGGGAAAAAAATGCAAAAGTACAATGCAGCTTTTCCTTGCCGATATCTCTCTTTTGCAATGAGATAGGCATTGGAAAATTCAGGGCTATAACGTGTAGATGAAGCACTAACAGTAGGCTTTAAAATTTTCATTCTAGTGTCTTTAGTTTGGGAGAAAAATGCAAAGGTACAATACAGCTTTTCCTTGCCAATATCTCTCTTTTGCAAAGAGCTAGGCATTGGAAAATTCAGGGCTATAACGTGTAGATGAAGCACTAACAGGAGGCTTTAAAATTTTCATTCTAGTGTCTTTCGTTTGGGAGAAAAATGCAAAGGTACAATACAGTTTTTCCTTGCCGATATCTCTCTTTTGCAAAGAGATAGGCATTGGAAAATTCAGGGCTATAACGTGTAGATGAAGCACTAACAGGAGGCTTTAAAATTTTCATTCTAGTGTCTTTCGTTTGGGAGAAAAATGCAAAGGTACAATACAGCATTTCGTTGCCGATATCTCTCTTTTGCAAAGAGATAGGCATTGGAAAATTCAGGGCTATAACGTGTAGATGAAGCACTAACAGTAGGCTTTAAAATTTTCATTCTAGTGTCTTTAGTTTGGGAGAAAAATGCAAAGGTACAATACAGCTTTTCCTTGCCAATATCTCTCTTTTGCAAAGAGCTAGGCATTGGAAAATTCAGGGCTATAACGTGTAGATGAAGCACTAACAGGAGGCTTTAAAATTTTCATTCTAGTGTCTTTCGTTTGGGAGAAAAATGCAAAGGTACAATACAGTTTTTCCTTGCCGATATCTCTCTTTTGCAAAGAGATAGGCATTGGAAAATTCAGGGCTATAACGTGTAGATGAAGCACTAACAGGAGGCTTTAAAATTTTCATTCTAGTGTCCTTCGTTTGGGAGAAAAATGCAAAGGTACAATACAGTTTTTCCTTGCCAATATCTCTCTTTTGCAAAGAGCTAGGCATTGGAAAATTCAGGGCTATACCGTGTAGATGAAGCACTAAACAGGAGGCTTTTAAATTTTCATTCTAGTGTCCTTCGTTTGGGAGAAAAATGCAAAGGTACAATACAGCTTTTCCTTGCCGATATCTCTCTTTTGCAAAGAGATAGGCATTGGAAAATTCAGGGCTATAACGTGTAGTTGAAGCACTAACAAGAGGCTTTAAAATTTTCATTCTAGTGTCTTTCGTTTGGGAGAAAAATGCAAAGGTACAATACAGTTTTTCCTTGCCGATATCTCTCTTTTGCAAAGAGATAGGCATTGGAAAATGCAGGACTATAACGTGTAGATGAAGCACTAACAGTAGGCTTTAAAATTTTCATTCTAGTGTCTTTCGTTTGGGAGAAAAATGCAAAGGTACAATACAGCATTTCCTTGCCGATATCTCTCTTTTGCAAAGAGATAGGCATAGGAAAATTCAGGGCTATTACGTGTAGATGAAGCACTAAAAGGAGGCTTTAAAATTTTCATTCTAGTGTCTTTCATTTGGGAGAAAAATGCAAAAGTACAATGCAGCTTTTCCTTGCCGATATCTCTCTTTTGCAAAGAGCTACGCATTGGAAAATTCAGGGCTATGTCGTGTAGATGATGGCCTAACAGGAGGCTTTAAAATTTTCTTTCTAGTGTCCTTCCTTTGGGAGAAAAATGCAATGGTACAAGACAGCTTTTCCTTGCCAATATCTCTCTTTTGCAAAGAGCTGCGCATTGGAAAATTCAGGGCTATGTCGTGTAGATGATGGCCTAACAGGAGGCTTTAAAATTTTCTTTCTAGTGTCCTTCGTTTGGGAGAAAAATGCAAAGGTACAAGACAGCTTTTCCTTGCCAATATCTCTCTTTTGCAAAGAGCTACGCATTGGAAAATTCAGGGCTATGTCGTGTAGATGATGGCCTAACAGGAGGCTTTAAAATTTTCTTTCTAGTGTCCTTCGTTTGGGAGAAAAATGCAAAGGTACAAGACAGCTTTTCCTTGCCAATATCTCTCTTTTGCAAAGAGCTGCGCATTGGAAAATTCAGGGCTATGTCGTGTAGATGATGGCCTAACAGGAGGCTTTAAAATTTTCTTTCTAGTGTCCTTCGTTTGGGAGAAAAATGCAAAGGTACAAGACAGCTTTTCCTTGCCAATATCTCTCTTTTGCAAAGAGCTGCGCATTGGAAAATGCAGGGCTATAACGTGTAGATGAAGCACTAACAGGAGGCTTTAAAATTTTCATTCTAGTGTCTTTCGTTTGGGAGAAAAATGCAAAGGTACAATACAGTTTTTCCTTGCCGATATCTCTCTTTTGCAAAGAGATAGGCATTGGAAAATTCAGGGCTATAACGTGTAGATGAAGCACTAACAGGAGGCTTTAAAATTTTCATTCTAGTGACCTTCGTTTGGGAGAAAAATGCAAAGGTACAATACAGCTTTTCCTTGCCAATATCTCTCTTTTGCAAAGAGCTAGGCATTGGAAAATTCAGGGCTATACCGTGTAGATGAAGCACTAAACAGGAGGCTTTTAAATTTTCATTCTAGTGTCCTTCGTTTGGGAGAAAAATGCAAAGGTACAATACAGCTTTTCCTTGCCGATATCTCTCTTTTGCAAAGAGATAGGCATTGGAAAATGCAGGGCTATAACGTGTAGATGAAGCACTAACAGGAGGCTTTAAAATTTTCATTCTAGTGTCTTTCGTTTGGGAGAAAAATGCAAAGGTACAATACAGCATTTCGTTGCCGATATCTCTCTTTTGCAAAGAGATAGGCATTGGAAAATTCAGGGCTATAACGTGTAGATGAAGCACTAACAGGAGGCTTTAAAATTTTCATTCTAGTGTCTTTCGTTTGGGAGAAAAATGCAAAGGTACAATACAGTTTTTCCTTGCCGATATCTCTCTTTTGCAAAGAGATAGGCATTGGAAAATTCAGGGCTATAACGTGTAGATGAAGAACTAACAGGAGGCTTTAAAATTTTCATTCTAGTGTCCTTCGTTTGGGAGAAAAATGCAAAGGTACAATACAGCTTTTCCTTGCCAATATCTCTCTTTTGCAAAGAGCTAGGCATTGGAAAATTCAGGGCTATACCGTGTAGATGAAGCACTAAACAGGAGGCTTTTAAATTTTCATTCTAGTGTCCTTCGTTTGGGAGAAAAATGCAAAGGTACAATACAGCTTTTCCTTGCCGATATCTCTCTTTTGCAAAGAGATAGGCATTGGAAAATTCAGGGCTATTACGTGTAGATGAAGCACTAAAAGGAGGCTTTAAAATTTTCATTCTAGTGTCTTTCGTTTGGGAGAAAAATGCAAAAGTACAATGCAGCTTTTCCTTGCCGATATCTCTCTTTTGCAAAGAGATAGGCATTGGAAAATGCAGGGCTATAACGGGTAGATGAAGCACTAACAGGAGGCTTTAAAATTTTCATTCTAGTGTCTTTCGTTTGGGAGAAAAATGCAAAGGTACAATACAGCATTTCGTTGCCGATATCTCTCTTTTGCAAAGAGATAGGCATTGGAAAATTCAGGGCTATAACGTGTAGATGAAGCACTAACAGGAGGCTTTAAAATTTTCATTCTAGTGTCTTTCGTTTGGGAGAAAAATGCAAAGGTACAATACAGTTTTTCCTTGCCGATATCTCTCTTTTGCAAAGAGATAGACATTGGAAAATTCAGGGCTATAACGTGTAGATGAAGCACTAACAGGAGGCTTTAAAATTTTCATTCTAGTGTCCTTCGTTTGGGAGAAAAATGCAAAGGTACAATACAGCTTTTCCTTGCCAATATCTCTCTTTTGCAAAGAGCTAGGCATTGGAAAATTCAGGGCTATACCGTGTAGATGAAGCACTAAACAGGAGGCTTTTAAATTTTCATTCTAGTGTCCTTCGTTTGGGAGAAAAATGCAAAGGTACAATACAGCTTTTCCTTGCCGATATCTCTCTTTTGCAAAGAGATAGGCATTGGAAAATTCAGGGCTATTACGTGTAGATGAAGCACTAAAAGGAGGCTTTAAAATTTTCATTCTAGTGTCTTTCGTTTGGGAGAAAAATGCAAAAGTACAATGCAGCTTTTCCTTGCCGATATCTCTCTTTTGCAAAGAGATAGGCATTGGAAAATGCAGGGCTATAACGGGTAGATGAAGCACTAACAGGAGGCTTTAAAATTTTCATTCTAGTGTCTTTCGTTTGGGAGAAAAATGCAAAGGTACAATACAGCATTTCGTTGCCGATATCTCTCTTTTGCAAAGAGATAGGCATTGGAAAATTCAGGGCTATAACGTGTAGATGAAGCACTAACAGTAGGCTTTAAAATTTTCATTCTAGTGTCTTTAGTTTGGGAGAAAAATGCAAAGGTACAATACAGCTTTTCCTTGCCAATATCTCTCTTTTGCAAAGAGCTAGGCATTGGAAAATTCAGGGCTATACCGTGTAGATGAAGCACTAAACAGGAGGCTTTTAAATTTTCATTCTAGTGTCCTTCGTTTGGGAGAAAAATGCAAAGGTACAATACAGCTTTTCCTTGCCGATATCTCTCTTTTGCAAAGAGATAGGCATTGGAAAATGCAGGGCTATAACGTGTAGATGAAGCACTAACAGGAGGCTTTAAAATTTTCATTCTAGTGTCTTTCGTTTGGGAGAAAAATGCAAAGGTACAATACAGCATTTCGTTGCCGATATCTCTCTTTTGCAAAGAGATAGGCATTGGAAAATTCAGGGCTATAACGTGTAGATGAAGCACTAACAGGAGGCTTTAAAATTTTCATTCTAGTGTCTTTCGTTTGGGAGAAAAATGCAAAGGTACAATACAGTTTTTCCTTGCCGATATCTCTCTTTTGCAAAGAGATAGGCATTGGAAAATTCAGGGCTATAACGTGTAGATGAAGAACTAACAGGAGGCTTTAAAATTTTCATTCTAGTGTCCTTCGTTTGGGAGAAAAATGCAAAGGTACAATACAGCTTTTCCTTGCCAATATCTCTCTTTTGCAAAGAGCTAGGCATTGGAAAATTCAGGGCTATACCGTGTAGATGAAGCACTAAACAGGAGGCTTTTAAATTTTCATTCTAGTGTCCTTCGTTTGGGAGAAAAATGCAAAGGTACAATACAGCTTTTCCTTGCCGATATCTCTCTTTTGCAAAGAGATAGGCATTGGAAAATTCAGGGCTATTACGTGTAGATGAAGCACTAAAAGGAGGCTTTAAAATTTTCATTCTAGTGTCTTTCGTTTGGGAGAAAAATGCAAAAGTACAATGCAGCTTTTCCTTGCCGATATCTCTCTTTTGCAAAGAGATAGGCATTGGAAAATGCAGGGCTATAACGGGTAGATGAAGCACTAACAGGAGGCTTTAAAATTTTCATTCTAGTGTCTTTCGTTTGGGAGAAAAATGCAAAGGTACAATACAGCATTTCGTTGCCGATATCTCTCTTTTGCAAAGAGATAGGCATTGGAAAATTCAGGGCTATAACGTGTAGATGAAGCACTAACAGGAGGCTTTAAAATTTTCATTCTAGTGTCTTTCGTTTGGGAGAAAAATGCAAAGGTACAATACAGTTTTTCCTTGCCGATATCTCTCTTTTGCAAAGAGATAGACATTGGAAAATTCAGGGCTATAACGTGTAGATGAAGCACTAACAGGAGGCTTTAAAATTTTCATTCTAGTGTCCTTCGTTTGGGAGAAAAATGCAAAGGTACAATACAGCTTTTCCTTGCCAATATCTCTCTTTTGCAAAGAGCTAGGCATTGGAAAATTCAGGGCTATACCGTGTAGATGAAGCACTAAACAGGAGGCTTTTAAATTTTCATTCTAGTGTCCTTCGTTTGGGAGAAAAATGCAAAGGTACAATACAGCTTTTCCTTGCCGATATCTCTCTTTTGCAAAGAGATAGGCATTGGAAAATTCAGGGCTATTACGTGTAGATGAAGCACTAAAAGGAGGCTTTAAAATTTTCATTCTAGTGTCTTTCGTTTGGGAGAAAAATGCAAAAGTACAATGCAGCTTTTCCTTGCCGATATCTCTCTTTTGCAAAGAGATAGGCATTGGAAAATGCAGGGCTATAACGGGTAGATGAAGCACTAACAGGAGGCTTTAAAATTTTCATTCTAGTGTCTTTCGTTTGGGAGAAAAATGCAAAGGTACAATACAGCATTTCGTTGCCGATATCTCTCTTTTGCAAAGAGATAGGCATTGGAAAATTCAGGGCTATAACGTGTAGATGAAGCACTAACAGTAGGCTTTAAAATTTTCATTCTAGTGTCTTTAGTTTGGGAGAAAAATGCAAAGGTACAATACAGCTTTTCCTTGCCAATATCTCTCTTTTGCAAAGAGCTAGGCATTGGAAAATTCAGGGCTATAACGTGTAGATGAAGCACTAACAGGAGGCTTTAAAATTTTCATTCTAGTGTCTTTCGTTTGGGAGAAAAATGCAAAGGTACAATACAGTTTTTCCTTGCCGATATCTCTCTTTTGCAAAGAGATAGACATTGGAAAATTCAGGGCTATAACGTGTAGATGAAGCACTAACAGGAGGCTTTAAAATTTTCATTCTAGTGTCCTTCGTTTGGGAGAAAAATGCAAAGGTACAATACAGCTTTTCCTTGCCAATATCTCTCTTTTGCAAAGAGCTAGGCATTGGAAAATTCAGGGCTATACCGTGTAGATGAAGCACTAAACAGGAGGCTTTTAAATTTTCATTCTAGTGTCCTTCGTTTGGGAGAAAAATGCAAAGGTACAATACAGCTTTTCCTTGCCGATATCTCTCTTTTGCAAAGAGATAGGCATTGGAAAATTCAGGGCTATAACGTGTAGTTGAAGCACTAACAGGAGGCTTTAAAATTTTCATTCTAGTGTCTTTCGTTTGGGAGAAAAATGCAAAGGTACAATACAGTTTTTCCTTGCCGATATCTCTCTTTTGCAAAGAGATAGGCATTGGAAAATTCAGGGCTATAACGTGTAGATGAAGCACTAACAGGAGGCTTTAAAATTTTCATTCTAGTGTCTTTCGTTTGGGAGAAAAATGCAAAGGTACAATACAGCTTTTCCTTGCCAATATCTCTCTTTTGCAAAGAGCTAGGCATTGGAAAATTCAGGGCTATAACGTGTAAATGAAGCACTAACAGGAGGCTTTAAAATTTTCATTCTAGTGTCTTTCGTTTGGGAGAAAAATGCAAAAGTACAATGAAGCTTTTCCTTGCCGATATCTCTCTTTTGCAAAGAGATAGGCATTGGAAAATGTAGGGCTATAACGTGTAGATGAAGCACTAACAGTAGGCTTTAAAATTTTCATTCTAGTGTCTTTCGTTTGGGAGAAAAATGCAAAGGTACAATACAGCATTTCCTTGCCGATATCTCTCTTTTGCAAAGAGATAGGCATAGGAAAATTCAGGGCTATTACGTGTAGATGAAGCACTAAAAGGAGGCTTTAAAATTTTCATTCTAGTGTCTTTCATTTGGGAGAAAAATGCAAAAGTAAAATGCAGCTTTTCCTTGCCGATATCTCTCTTTTGCAAAGAGATAGGCATTGGAAAATGCAGGGCTATAACGTGTAGATGAAGCACTAACAGGAGGATTTAAAATTTTCATTCTAGTGTCTTTCGTTTGGGAGAAAAATGCAAAGGTACAATACAGCATTTCCTTGCCGATATCTCTCTTTTGCAAAGAGATAGGCATTGGAAAATTCAGGGCTATAACGTGTAGATGAAGCACTAACAGGAGGCTTTAAAATTTTCATTCTAGTGTCCTTCGTTTGGGAGAAAAATGCAATGGTACAAGACAGCTTTTCCTTGCCAATATCTCTCTTTTGCAAAGTGCTGCGCATTTGAAAATTCAGGGCTATGTCGTGTAGATGATGGCCTAACAGGAGGCTTTAAAATTTTCTTTCTAGTGTCCTTCGTTTGGGAGAAAAATGCAATGGTACAAGACAGCTTTTCCTTGCCAATATCTCTCTTTTGCAAAGAGCTGCGCATTGGAAAATTCAGGGCTATGTCGTGTAGACGATGGCCTAACAGGAGGCTTTAAAATTTTCTTTCTAGTGTCCTTCGTTTGGGAGAAAAATGCAAAGGTACAAGACAGCTTTTCCTTGCCAATATCTCTCTTTTGCAAAGAGCTGCGCATTGGAAAATTCAGAGCTATGTCGTGTAGATGATGGCCTAACAGGAGGCTTTAAAATTTTCTTTCTAGTGTCCTTCGTTTGGGAGAAAAATGCAAAGGTACAAGACAGCTTTTCCTTGCCAATATCTCTATTTTGCAAAGAGCTACTCATTGGAAAATTCAGGGCTATGTCGTGTAGATGATAGCCTAACAGGAGGCTTTAAAATTTTCTTTCTAGTGACCTTCGTTTGGGAGAAAAATGCAAAGGTACAATACAGCTTTTCCTTGCCAATATCTCTCTTTTGCAAAGAGCTAGGCATTGGAAAATTCAGGGCTATACCGTGTAGATGAAGCACTAAACAGGAGGCTTTTAAATTTTCATTCTAGTGTCCTTCGTTTGGGAGAAAAATGCAAAGGTACAATACAGCTTTTCCTTGCCGATATCTCTCTTTTGCAAAGAGATAGGCATTGGAAAATTCAGGGCTATTACGTGTAGATGAAACACTAAAAGGAGGCATTAAAATTTTCATTCTAGTGTCTTTCGTTTGGGAGAAAAATGCAAAAGTACAATGCAGCTTTTCCTTGCCGATATCTCTCTTTTGCAAAGAGATAGGCATTGGAAAATGCAGGGCTATAACGTGTAGATGAAGCACTAACAGGAGGCTTTAAAATTTTCATTCTAGTGTCTTTCGTTTGGGAGAAAAATGCAAAGGTACAATACAGCATTTCGTTGCCGATATCTCTCTTTTGCAAAGAGATAGGCATTGGAAAATTCAGGGCTATAACGTGTAGATGAAGCACTAACAGGAGGCTTTAAAATTTTCATTCTAGTGTCTTTCGTTTGGGAGAAAAATGCAAAGGTACAATACAGTTTTTCCTTGCCGATATCTCTCTTTTGCAAAGAGATAGGCATTGGAAAATTCAGGGCTATAACGTGTAGATGAAGCACTAACAGGAGGCTTTAAAATTTTCATTCTAGTGTCCTTAGTTTGGGAGAAAAATGCAAAGGTACAATACAGCTTTTCCTTGCCAATATCTCTCTTTTGCAAAGAGCTAGGCATTGGAAAATTCAGGGCTATACCGTGTAGATGAAGCACTAAACAGGAGGCTTTTAAATTTTCATTCTAGTGTCCTTCGTTTGGGAGAAAAATGCAAAGGTACAACACAGCTTTTCCTTGCCGATATCTCTCTTTTGCAAAGAGATAGGCATTGGAAAATTCAGGGCTATAACGTGTAGTTGAAGCACTAACAGGAGGCTTTAAAATTTTCATTCTAGTGTCTTTCGTTTGGGAGAAAAATGCAAAGGTACAATACAGTTTTTCCTTGCCGATATCTCTCTTTTGCAAAGAGATAGGCATTGGAAAATTCAGGGCTATAACGTGTAGATGAAGCACTAACAGGAGGCTTTAAAATTTTCATTCTAGTGTCTTTCGTTTGGGAGAAAAATGCAAAGGTACAATACAGCTTTTCCTTGCCAATATCTCTCTTTTGCAAAGAGCTAGGCATTGGAAAATTCAGGGCTATAACGTGTAGATGAAGCACTAACAGGAGGCTTTAAAATTTTCATTCTAGTGTCTTTCGTTTGGGAGAAAAATGCAAAAGTACAATGAAGCTTTTCCTTGCCGATATCTCTCTTTTGCAAAGAGATAGGCATTGGAAAATGCAGGGCTATAACGTGTAGATGAAGCACTAACAGTAGGCTTTAAAATTTTCATTCTAGTGTCTTTCGTTTGGGAGAAAAATGCAAAAGTACAATACAGCATTTCCTTGCCGATATCTCTCTTTTGCAAAGAGATAGGCATAGGAAAATTCAGGGCTATTACGTTTAGATGAAGCACTAACAGGAGGCTTTAAAATTTTCATTCTAGTGTCCTTCGTTTGGGAGAAAAATGCAATGGTACAAGACAGCTTTTCCTTGCCAATATCTCTCTTTTGCAAAGAGCTGCGCATTTGAAAATTCAGGGCTATGTCGTGTAGATGATGGCCTAACAGGAGGCTTTAAAATTTTCTTTCTAGTGTCCTTCGTTTGGGAGAAAAATGCAAAGGTACAATTCAGCTTTTCCTTGCCAATATCTCTCTTTTGCAAAGAGCTACGGATTGGAAAATTCAGGGCTATGTCGTGTAGATGATGGCCTAACAGGAGGCTTTAAAATTTTCTTTCTAGTGTCCTTCGTTTGGGAGAAACCAATATCTCTCTTTTGCAAAGAGCTACGCATTGGAAAATTCAGGGCTATGTCGTGTAGATGATGGCTTTAAAATTTTCTTTCTAGTGTCCTTCGTTTGGGAGAAAAATGCAAAGGTACAAGACAGCTTTTCCTTGCCAATATCTCTCTTTTGCAAAGAGCTACGCATTGGAAAATTCAGGGCTATGTCGTGTAGATGATGGCCTAACAGGAGGCTTTAAAATTTTCTTTCTAGTGTCCTTCGTTTGGGAGAAAAATGCAAAGGTACAAGACAGCTTTTCCTTGCCAATATCTCTCTTTTGCAAAGAGCTGCGCATTGGAAAATTCAGGGCTATGTCGTGTAGATGCTGGCCTAACAGGAGGCTTTAAAATTTTCTTTCTAGTGTCCTTCGTTTGGGAGAAAAATGCAAAGGTACAAGACAGCTTTTCCTTGCCAATATCTCTATTTTGCAAAGAGCTAAGCATTGGAAAATTCAGGGCTATGTCGTGTAGATGATGGCCTAACAGGAGGCTTTAAAATTTTCTTTCTAGTGACCTTCGTTTGGGAGAAAAATGCAAAGGTACAAGACAGCTTTTCCTTGCCAATATCTCTCTTTTGCAAAGAGCTGCGCATTGGAAAATTCAGGGCTATGTCGTGTAGATGATGGCCTAACAGGAGGCTTTAAAATGTTCTTTCTAGTGTCCTTCGTTTGGGAGAAAAATGCAATGGTACAAGACAGCTTTTCCTTGCCAATATCTCTCTTTTGCAAAGAGCTACTCATTGGAAAATTCAGGGCTATGTCGTGTAGATGATGGCCTAACAGGAGGCTTTAAAATTTTCTTTCTAGTGACCTTCGTTTGGGAGAAAAATGCAAAGGTACAAGACAGCTTTTCCTTGCCAATATCTCTCTTTTGCAAAGAGCTGCGCATTGGAAAATTCAGGGCTATGTCGTGTAGATGATGGCCTAACAGGAGGCTTTAAAATTTTCTTTCTAGTGTCCTTCGTTTGGGAGAAAAATGCAATGGTACAAGACAGCTTTTCCTTGCCAATATCTCTCTTTTGCAAAGAGCTGCGCATTGGAAAATTCAGGGCTATGTCGTGTAGATTATGGCCTAACAGGAGGCTTTAAAATTTTCTTTCTAGTGACCTTCGTTTGGGAGAAAAATGCAAAGGTACAAGACAGCTTTTCCTTGCCAATATCTCTCTTTTGCAAAGAGCTGCGAATTGGAAAATTCAGGGCTATGTCGTGTAGATGATGGCCTAACAGGAGGCTTTAAAATTTTCATTCTAGTGTCTTTCGTTTGGGAGAAAAATGCAAAAGTACAATGCTGCTTTTCCTTGCCGATATCTCTCTTTTGCAAAGAGATAGGCATTGGAAAATGCAGGGCTATAACGTGTAGATGAAGCACTAACAGGAGGCTTTAAAATTTTCATTCTAGTGTCTTTCGTTTGGGAGAAAAATGCAAAGGTACAATACAGCTTTTCCTTGCCGATATCTCTCTTTTGCAAAGAGATAGGCATTGGAAAATTCAGGGCTATAACGTGTAGATGAAGCACTAACAGGAGGCTTTAAAATTTTCATTCTAGTGTCCTTCGTTTGGGAGAAAAATGCAAAGGTACAATACAGCTTTTCCTTGCCAATATATCTCTTTTGCAAAGAGATAGGCATTGGAAAATTCAGGGCTATAACGTGTAGATGAAGCACTAACAGGAGGCTTTAAAATTTTCATTCTAGTGTCTTTCGTTTGGGAGAAAAATGCAAAGGTACAAGACAGCTTTTCCTTGCCAATATCTCTCTTTTGCAAAGAGCTGCGCATTGGAAAATTCAGGGCTATGTCGTGTAGATGATGGCCTAACAGGAGGCTTTAAAATGTTCTTTCTAGTGTCCTTCGTTTGGGAGAAAAATGCAATGGTACAAGACAGCTTTTCCTTGCCAATATCTCTCTTTTGCAAAGAGCTGTGCATTGGAAAATTCAGGGCTATGTCGTGTAGATGATGGCCTAACAGGAGGCTTTAAAATTTTCTTTCTAGTGTCCTTCGTTTGGGAGAAAAATGCAATGGTACAAGACAGCTTTTCCTTGCCAATATCTCTTTTGCAAAGAGCTACTCATTGGAAAATTCAGGGCTATGTCGTGTAGATGATGGCCTAACAGGAGGCTTTAAAATTTTCTTTCTAGTGACCTTCGTTTGGGAGAAAAATGCAAAGGTACAAGACAGCTTTTCCTTGCCAATATCTCTCTTTTGCAAAGAGCTGCGCATTGGAAAATTCAGGGCTATGTCGTGTAGATGATGGCCTAACAGGAGGCTTTAAAATTTTCTTTCTAGTGACCTTCGTTTGGGAGAAAAATGCAAAGGTACAAGACAGCTTTTCCTTGCCAATATCTCTCTTTTGCAAAGAGCTACGCATTGGAAAATTCAGGGCTATGTCGTGTAGATGCTGGCCTAACAGGAGGCTTTAAAATTTTCTTTCTAGTGTCCTTCGTTTGGGAGAAAAATGCAAAGGTACAAGACAGCTTTTCCTTGCCAATATCTCTATTTTGCAAAGAGCTAAGCATTGGAAAATTCAGGGCTATGTCGTGTAGATGATGGCCTAACAGGAGGCTTTAAAATTTTCTTTCTAGTGACCTTCGTTTGGGAGAAAAATGCAAAGGTACAAGACAGCTTTTCCTTGCCAATATCTCTCTTTTGCAAAGAGCTGCGCATTGGAAAATTCAGGGCTATGTCGTGTAGATGATGGCCTAACAGGAGGCTTTAAAATGTTCTTTCTAGTGTCCTTCGTTTGGGAGAAAAATGCAATGGTACAAGACAGCTTTTCCTTGCCAATATCTCTCTTTTGCAAAGAGCTACTCATTGGAAAATTCAGGGCTATGTCGTGTAGATGATGGCCTAACAGGAGGCTTTAAAATTTTCTTTCTAGTGACCTTCGTTTGGGAGAAAAATGCAAAGGTACAAGACAGCTTTTCCTTGCCAATATCTCTCTTTTGCAAAGAGCTGCGCATTGGAAAATTCAGGGCTATGTCGTGTAGATGATGGCCTAACAGGAGGCTTTAAAATTTTCTTTCTAGTGTCCTTCGTTTGGGAGAAAAATGCAATGGTACAAGACAGCTTTTCCTTGCCAATATCTCTCTTTTGCAAAGAGCTGCGCATTGGAAAATTCAGGGCTATGTCGTGTAGATTATGGCCTAACAGGAGGCTTTAAAATTTTCTTTCTAGTGACCTTCGTTTGGGAGAAAAATGCAAAGGTACAAGACAGCTTTTCCTTGCCAATATCTCTCTTTTGCAAAGAGCTGCGAATTGGAAAATTCAGGGCTATGTCGTGTAGATGATGGCCTAACAGGAGGCTTTAAAATTTTCATTCTAGTGTCTTTCGTTTGGGAGAAAAATGCAAAAGTACAATGCTGCTTTTCCTTGCCGATATCTCTCTTTTGCAAAGAGATAGGCATTGGAAAATGCAGGGCTATAACGTGTAGATGAAGCACTAACAGGAGGCTTTAAAATTTTCATTCTAGTGTCTTTCGTTTGGGAGAAAAATGCAAAGGTACAATACAGCTTTTCCTTGCCGATATCTCTCTTTTGCAAAGAGATAGGCATTGGAAAATTCAGGGCTATAACGTGTAGATGAAGCACTAACAGGAGGCTTTAAAATTTTCATTCTAGTGTCCTTCGTTTGGGAGAAAAATGCAAAGGTACAATACAGCTTTTCCTTGCCAATATATCTCTTTTGCAAAGAGATAGGCATTGGAAAATTCAGGGCTATAACGTGTAGATGAAGCACTAACAGGAGGCTTTAAAATTTTCATTCTAGTGTCTTTCGTTTGGGAGAAAAATGCAAAGGTACAAGACAGCTTTTCCTTGCCAATATCTCTCTTTTGCAAAGAGCTGCGCATTGGAAAATTCAGGGCTATGTCGTGTAGATGATGGCCTAACAGGAGGCTTTAAAATGTTCTTTCTAGTGTCCTTCGTTTGGGAGAAAAATGCAATGGTACAAGACAGCTTTTCCTTGCCAATATCTCTCTTTTGCAAAGAGCTGTGCATTGGAAAATTCAGGGCTATGTCGTGTAGATGATGGCCTAACAGGAGGCTTTAAAATTTTCTTTCTAGTGACCTTCGTTTGGGAGAAAAATGCAAAGGTACAAGACAGCTTTTCCTTGCCAATATCTCTCTTTTGCAAAGAGCTGCGCATTGGAAAATTCAGGGCTATGTCGTGTAGATGATGGCCTAACAGGAGGCTTTAAAATGTTCTTTCTAGTGTCCTTCGTTTGGGAGAAAAATGCAATGGTACAAGACAGCTTTTCCTTGCCAATATCTCTCTTTTGCAAAGAGCTACTCATTGGAAAATTCAGGGCTATGTCGTGTAGATGATGGCCTAACAGGAGGCTTTAAAATTTTCTTTCTAGTGACCTTCGTTTGGGAGAAAAATGCAAAGGTACAAGACAGCTTTTCCTTGCCAATATCTCTCTTTTGCAAAGAGCTGCGCATTGGAAAATTCAGGGCTATGTCGTGTAGATGATGGCCTAACAGGAGGCTTTAAAATTTTCTTTCTAGTGTCCTTCGTTTGGGAGAAAAATGCAATGGTACAAGACAGCTTTTCCTTGCCAATATCTCTCTTTTGCAAAGAGCTGCGCATTGGAAAATTCAGGGCTATGTCGTGTAGATTATGGCCTAACAGGAGGCTTTAAAATTTTCTTTCTAGTGACCTTCGTTTGGGAGAAAAATGCAAAGGTACAAGACAGCTTTTCCTTGCCAATATCTCTCTTTTGCAAAGAGCTGCGAATTGGAAAATTCAGGGCTATGTCGTGTAGATGATGGCCTAACAGGAGGCTTTAAAATTTTCATTCTAGTGTCTTTCGTTTGGGAGAAAAATGCAAAAGTACAATGCTGCTTTTCCTTGCCGATATCTCTCTTTTGCAAAGAGATAGGCATTGGAAAATGCAGGGCTATAACGTGTAGATGAAGCACTAACAGGAGGCTTTAAAATTTTCATTCTAGTGTCTTTCGTTTGGGAGAAAAATGCAAAGGTACAATACAGCTTTTCCTTGCCGATATCTCTCTTTTGCAAAGAGATAGGCATTGGAAAATTCAGGGCTATAACGTGTAGATGAAGCACTAACAGGAGGCTTTAAAATTTTCATTCTAGTGTCCTTCGTTTGGGAGAAAAATGCAAAGGTACAATACAGCTTTTCCTTGCCAATATATCTCTTTTGCAAAGAGATAGGCATTGGAAAATTCAGGGCTATAACGTGTAGATGAAGCACTAACAGGAGGCTTTAAAATTTTCATTCTAGTGTCTTTCGTTTGGGAGAAAAATGCAAAGGTACAAGACAGCTTTTCCTTGCCAATATCTCTCTTTTGCAAAGAGCTGCGCATTGGAAAATTCAGGGCTATGTCGTGTAGATGATGGCCTAACAGGAGGCTTTAAAATGTTCTTTCTAGTGTCCTTCGTTTGGGAGAAAAATGCAATGGTACAAGACAGCTTTTCCTTGCCAATATCTCTCTTTTGCAAAGAGCTGTGCATTGGAAAATTCAGGGCTATGTCGTGTAGATGATGGCCTAACAGGAGGCTTTAAAATTTTCTTTCTAGTGTCCTTCGTTTGGGAGAAAAATGCAATGGTACAAGACAGCTTTTCCTTGCCAATATCTCTTTTGCAAAGAGCTACTCATTGGAAAATTCAGGGCTATGTCGTGTAGATGATGGCCTAACAGGAGGCTTTAAAATTTTCTTTCTAGTGACCTTCGTTTGGGAGAAAAATGCAAAGGTACAAGACAGCTTTTCCTTGCCAATATCTCTCTTTTGCAAAGAGCTGCGCATTGGAAAATTCAGGGCTATGTCGTGTAGATGATGGCCTAACAGGAGGCTTTAAAATTTTCTTTCTAGTGACCTTCGTTTGGGAGAAAAATGCAAAGGTACAAGACAGCTTTTCCTTGCCAATATCTCTCTTTTGCAAAGAGCTACGCATTGGAAAATTCAGGGCTATGTCGTGTAGATGCTGGCCTAACAGGAGGCTTTAAAATTTTCTTTCTAGTGTCCTTCGTTTGGGAGAAAAATGCAAAGGTACAAGACAGCTTTTCCTTGCCAATATCTCTATTTTGCAAAGAGCTAAGCATTGGAAAATTCAGGGCTATGTCGTGTAGATGATGGCCTAACAGGAGGCTTTAAAATTTTCTTTCTAGTGACCTTCGTTTGGGAGAAAAATGCAAAGGTACAAGACAGCTTTTCCTTGCCAATATCTCTCTTTTGCAAAGAGCTGCGCATTGGAAAATTCAGGGCTATGTCGTGTAGATGATGGCCTAACAGGAGGCTTTAAAATGTTCTTTCTAGTGTCCTTCGTTTGGGAGAAAAATGCAATGGTACAAGACAGCTTTTCCTTGCCAATATCTCTCTTTTGCAAAGAGCTACTCATTGGAAAATTCAGGGCTATGTCGTGTAGATGATGGCCTAACAGGAGGCTTTAAAATTTTCTTTCTAGTGACCTTCGTTTGGGAGAAAAATGCAAAGGTACAAGACAGCTTTTCCTTGCCAATATCTCTCTTTTGCAAAGAGCTGCGCATTGGAAAATTCAGGGCTATGTCGTGTAGATGATGGCCTAACAGGAGGCTTTAAAATTTTCTTTCTAGTGTCCTTCGTTTGGGAGAAAAATGCAATGGTACAAGACAGCTTTTCCTTGCCAATATCTCTCTTTTGCAAAGAGCTGCGCATTGGAAAATTCAGGGCTATGTCGTGTAGATTATGGCCTAACAGGAGGCTTTAAAATTTTCTTTCTAGTGACCTTCGTTTGGGAGAAAAATGCAAAGGTACAAGACAGCTTTTCCTTGCCAATATCTCTCTTTTGCAAAGAGCTGCGAATTGGAAAATTCAGGGCTATGTCGTGTAGATGATGGCCTAACAGGAGGCTTTAAAATTTTCATTCTAGTGTCTTTCGTTTGGGAGAAAAATGCAAAAGTACAATGCTGCTTTTCCTTGCCGATATCTCTCTTTTGCAAAGAGATAGGCATTGGAAAATGCAGGGCTATAACGTGTAGATGAAGCACTAACAGGAGGCTTTAAAATTTTCATTCTAGTGTCTTTCGTTTGGGAGAAAAATGCAAAGGTACAATACAGCTTTTCCTTGCCGATATCTCTCTTTTGCAAAGAGATAGGCATTGGAAAATTCAGGGCTATAACGTGTAGATGAAGCACTAACAGGAGGCTTTAAAATTTTCATTCTAGTGTCCTTCGTTTGGGAGAAAAATGCAAAGGTACAATACAGCTTTTCCTTGCCAATATATCTCTTTTGCAAAGAGATAGGCATTGGAAAATTCAGGGCTATAACGTGTAGATGAAGCACTAACAGGAGGCTTTAAAATTTTCATTCTAGTGTCTTTCGTTTGGGAGAAAAATGCAAAGGTACAAGACAGCTTTTCCTTGCCAATATCTCTCTTTTGCAAAGAGCTGCGCATTGGAAAATTCAGGGCTATGTCGTGTAGATGATGGCCTAACAGGAGGCTTTAAAATGTTCTTTCTAGTGTCCTTCGTTTGGGAGAAAAATGCAATGGTACAAGACAGCTTTTCCTTGCCAATATCTCTCTTTTGCAAAGAGCTGTGCATTGGAAAATTCAGGGCTATGTCGTGTAGATGATGGCCTAACAGGAGGCTTTAAAATTTTCTTTCTAGTGTCCTTCGTTTGGGAGAAAAATGCAATGGTACAAGACAGCTTTTCCTTGCCAATATCTCTTTTGCAAAGAGCTACTCATTGGAAAATTCAGGGCTATGTCGTGTAGATGATGGCCTAACAGGAGGCTTTAAAATTTTCTTTCTAGTGACCTTCGTTTGGGAGAAAAATGCAAAGGTACAAGACAGCTTTTCCTTGCCAATATCTCTCTTTTGCAAAGAGCTGCGCATTGGAAAATTCAGGGCTATGTCGTGTAGATGATGGCCTAACAGGAGGCTTTAAAATTTTCTTTCTAGTGACCTTCGTTTGGGAGAAAAATGCAAAGGTACAAGACAGCTTTTCCTTGCCAATATCTCTCTTTTGCAAAGAGCTACGCATTGGAAAATTCAGGGCTATGTCGTGTAGATGATGGCCTAACAGGAGGCTTTAAAATTTTCTTTCTAGTGTCCTTCGTTTGGGAGAAAAATGCAAAGGTACAAGACAGCTTTTCCTTGCCAATATCTCTATTTTGCAAAGAGCTACGCATTGGAAAATTCAGGGCTATGTCGTGTAGATGATGGCCTAACAGGAGGCTTTAAAATTTTCTTTCTAGTGACCTTCGTTTGGGAGAAAAATGCAAAGGTACAAGACAGCTTTTCCTTGCCAATATCTCTCTTTTGCAAAGAGCTGCGCATTGGAAAATTCAGGGCTATGTCGTGTAGATGATGGCCTAACAGGAGGCTTTAAAATGTTCTTTCTAGTGTCCTTCGTTTGGGAGAAAAATGCAATGGTACAAGACAGCTTTTCCTTGCCAATATCTCTCTTTTGCAAAGAGCTGTGCATTGGAAAATTCAGGGCTATGTCGTGTAGATGATGGCCTAACAGGAGGCTTTAAAATTTTCTTTCTAGTGTCCTTCGTTTGGGAGAAAAATGCAATGGTACAAGACAGCTTTTCCTTGCCAATATCTCTTTTGCAAAGAGCTACTCATTGGAAAATTCAGGGCTATGTCGTGTAGATGATGGCCTAACAGGAGGCTTTAAAATTTTCTTTCTAGTGACCTTCGTTTGGGAGAAAAATGCAAAGGTACAAGACAGCTTTTCCTTGCCAATATCTCTCTTTTGCAAAGAGCTGCGCATTGGAAAATTCAGGGCTATGTCGTGTAGATGATGGCCTAACAGGAGGCTTTAAAATTTTCTTTCTAGTGACCTTCGTTTTGGAGAAAAATGCAAAGGTACAAGACAGCTTTTCCTTGCCAATATCTCTCTTTTGCAAAGAGCTACGCATTGGAAAATTCAGGGCTATGTCGTGTAGATGATGGCCTAACAGGAGGCTTTAAAATTTTCTTTCTAGTGTCCTTCGTTTGGGAGAAAAATGCAAAGGTACAAGACAGCTTTTCCTTGCCAATATCTCTATTTTGCAAAGAGCTACGCATTGGAAAATTCAGGGCTATGTCGTGTAGATGATGGCCTAACAGGAGGCTTTAAAATTTTCTTTCTAGTGACCTTCGTTTGGGAGAAAAATGCAAAGGTACAAGACAGCTTTTCCTTGCCAATATCTCTCTTTTGCAAAGAGCTGCGCATTGGAAAATTCAGGGCTATGTCGTGTAGATGATGGCCTAACAGGAGGCTTTAAAATGTTCTTTCTAGTGTCCTTCGTTTGGGAGAAAAATGCAATGGTACAAGACAGCTTTTCCTTGCCAATATCTCTCTTTTGCAAAGAGCTGCGCATTGGAAAATTCAGGGCTATGTCGTGTAGATGATGGCCTAACAGGAGGCTTTAAAATTTTCTTTCTAGTGTCCTTCGTTTGGGAGAAAAATGCAAAGGTACAAGACAGCTTTTCCTTGCCAATATCTCTCTTTTGCAAAGAGCTACGCATTGGAAAATTCAGGGCTATGTCGTGTAGATGATGGCCTAACAGGAGGCTTTAAAATTTTCTTTCTAGTGTCCTTCGTTTGGGAGAAAAATGCAATGGTACAAGACAGCTTTTCCTTGCCAATATCTCTCTTTTGCAAAGAGCTGCGCATTGGAAAATTCAGGGCTATGTCGTGTAGATGATGGCCTAACAGGAGGCTTTAAAATTTTCTTTCTAGTGTCCTTCGTTTGGGAGAAAAATGCAATGGTACAAGACAGCTTTTCCTTGCCAATATCTCTCTTTTGCAAAGAGCTGCGCATTGGAAAATTCAGGGCTATGTCGTGTAGATGATGGCCTAACAGGAGGCTTTAAAATTTTCTTTCTAGTGTCCTTCGTTTGGGAGAAAAATGCAAAGGTACAAGACAGCTTTTCCTTGCCAATATCTCTCTTTTGCAAAGAGCTACTCATTGGAAAATTCAGGGCTATGTCGTGTAGATGATGGCCTAACAGGAGGCTTTAAAATTTTCTTTCTAGTGACCTTCGTTTGGGAGAAAAATGCAAAGGTACAAGACAGCTTTTCTTTGCCAATATCTCTCTTTTGCAAAGAGCTGCGCATTGGAAAATTCAGGGCTATGTCGTGTAGATGATGGCCTAACAGGAGGCTTTAAAATTTTCTTTCTAGTGTCCTTCGTTTGGGAGAAAAATGCAATGGTACAAGACAGCTTTTCCTTGCCAATATCTCTCTTTTGCAAAGAGCTGCGCATTGTAAAATTCAGGGCTATGTCGTGTAGATTATGGCCTAACAGGAGGCTTTAAAATTTTCTTTCTAGTGACCTTCGTTTGGGAGAAAAATGCAAAGGTACAAGACAGCTTTTCCTTGCCAATATCTCTCTTTTGCAAAGAGCTGCGCATTGGAAAATTCAGGGCTATGTCGTGTAGATGATGGCCTAACAGGAGGCTTTAAAATTTTCTTTCTAGTGTCCTTCGTTTGGGAGAAAAATGCAAAGGTACAAGACAGCTTTTCCTTGCCAATATCTCTCTTTTGCAAAGAGCTACTCATTGGAAAATTCAGGGCTATGTCGTGTAGATGATGGCCTAACAGGAGGCTTTAAAATTTTCTTTCTAGTGACCTTCGTTTGGGAGAAAAATGCAAAGGTACAAGACAGCTTTTCTTTGCCAATATCTCTCTTTTGCAAAGAGCTGCGCATTGGAAAATTCAGGGCTATGTCGTGTAGATGATGGCCTAACAGGAGGCTTTAAAATTTTCTTTCTAGTGTCCTTCGTTTGGGAGAAAAATGCAATGGTACAAGACAGCTTTTCCTTGCCAATATCTCTCTTTTGCAAAGAGCTGCGCATTGTAAAATTCAGGGCTATGTCGTGTAGATTATGGCCTAACAGGAGGCTTTAAAATTTTCTTTCTAGTGACCTTCGTTTGGGAGAAAAATGCAAAGGTACAAGACAGCTTTTCCTTGCCAATATCTCTCTTTTGCAAAGAGCTACGCATTGGAAAATTCAGGGCTATGTCGTGTAGATGATGGCCTAACAGGAGGCTTTAAAATTTTCTTTCTAGTGTCCTTCGTTTGGGAGAAAAATGCAATGGTACAAGACAGCTTTTCCTTGCCAATATCTCTCTTTTGCAAAGAGCTGCGCATTGGAAAATTCAGGGCTATGTCGTGTAGATGATGGCCTAACAGGAGGCTTTAAAATTTTCTTTCTAGTGTCCTTCGTTTGGGAGAAAAATGCAATGGTACAAGACAGCTTTTCCTTGCCAATATCTCTCTTTTGCAAAGAGCTGCGCATTGGAAAATTCAGGGCTATGTCGTGTAGATGATGGCCTAACAGGAGGCTTTAAAATTTTCTTTCTAGTGTCCTTCGTTTGGGAGAAAAATGCAAAGGTACAAGACAGCTTTTCCTTGCCAATATCTCTCTTTTGCAAAGAGCTACTCATTGGAAAATTCAGGGCTATGTCGTGTAGATGATGGCCTAACAGGAGGCTTTAAAATTTTCTTTCTAGTGACCTTCGTTTGGGAGAAAAATGCAAAGGTACAAGACAGCTTTTCTTTGCCAATATCTCTCTTTTGCAAAGAGCAGCGCATTGGAAAATTCAGGGCTATGTCGTGTAGATGATGGCCTAACAGGAGGCTTTAAAATTTTCTTTCTAGTGTCCTTCGTTTGGGAGAAAAATGCAATGGTACAAGACAGCTTTTCCTTGCCAATATCTCTCTTTTGCAAAGAGCTGCGCATTGGAAAATTCAGGGCTATGTCGTGTAGATTATGGCCTAACAGGAGGCTTTAAAATTTTCTTTCTAGTGACCTTCGTTTGGGAGAAAAATGCAAAGGTACAAGACAGCTTTTCCTTGCCAATATCTCTCTTTTGCAAAGAGCTGCGAATTGGAAAATTCAGGGCTATGTCGTGTAGATGATGGCCTAACAGGAGGCTTTAAAATTTTCATTCTAGTGTCTTTCGTTTGGGAGAAAAATGCAAAAGTACAATGCTGCTTTTCCTTGCCGATATCTCTCTTTTGCAAAGAGATAGGCATTGGAAAATGCAGGGCTATAACGTGTAGATGAAGCACTAACAGGAGGCTTTAAAATTTTCATTCTAGTGTCTTTCGTTTGGGAGAAAAATGCAAAGGTACAATACAGCTTTTCCTTGCCGATATCTCTCTTTTGCAAAGAGATAGGCATTGGAAAATTCAGGGCTATAACGTGTAGATGAAGCACTAACAGGAGGCTTTAAAATTTTCATTCTAGTGTCCTTCGTTTGGGAGAAAAATGCAAAGGTACAATACAGCTTTTCCTTGCCAATATATCTCTTTTGCAAAGAGATAGGCATTGGAAAATTCAGGGCTATAACGTGTAGATGAAGCACTAACAGGAGGCTTTAAAATTTTCATTCTAGTGTCTTTCGTTTGGGAGAAAAATGCAAAGGTACAAGACAGCTTTTCCTTGCCAATATCTCTCTTTTGCAAAGAGCTGCGCATTGGAAAATTCAGGGCTATGTCGTGTAGATGATGGCCTAACAGGAGGCTTTAAAATGTTCTTTCTAGTGTCCTTCGTTTGGGAGAAAAATGCAATGGTACAAGACAGCTTTTCCTTGCCAATATCTCTCTTTTGCAAAGAGCTGTGCATTGGAAAATTCAGGGCTATGTCGTGTAGATGATGGCCTAACAGGAGGCTTTAAAATTTTCTTTCTAGTGTCCTTCGTTTGGGAGAAAAATGCAATGGTACAAGACAGCTTTTCCTTGCCAATATCTCTTTTGCAAAGAGCTACTCATTGGAAAATTCAGGGCTATGTCGTGTAGATGATGGCCTAACAGGAGGCTTTAAAATTTTCTTTCTAGTGACCTTCGTTTGGGAGAAAAATGCAAAGGTACAAGACAGCTTTTCCTTGCCAATATCTCTCTTTTGCAAAGAGCTGCGCATTGGAAAATTCAGGGCTATGTCGTGTAGATGATGGCCTAACAGGAGGCTTTAAAATTTTCTTTCTAGTGTCCTTCGTTTGGGAGAAAAATGCAATGGTACAAGACAGCTTTTCCTTGCCAATATCTCTCTTTTGCAAAGAGCTGCGCATTGGAAAATTCAGGGCTATGTCGTGTAGATGATGGCCTAACAGGAGGCTTTAAAATTTTCTTTCTAGTGTCCTTCGTTTGGGAGAAAAATGCAAAGGTACAAGACAGCTTTTCCTTGCCAATATCTCTCTTTTGCAAAGAGCTACTCATTGGAAAATTCAGGGCTATGTCGTGTAGATGATGGCCTAACAGGAGGCTTTAAAATTTTCTTTCTAGTGACCTTCGTTTGGGAGAAAAATGCAAAGGTACAAGACAGCTTTTCCTTGCCAATATCTCTCTTTTGCAAAGAGCTGCGCATTGGAAAATTCAGGGCTATGTCGTGTAGATGATGGCCTAACAGGAGGCTTTAAAATTTTCTTTCTAGTGTCCTTCGTTTGGGAGAAAAATGCAATGGTACAAGACAGCTTTTCCTTGCCAATATCTCTCTTTTGCAAAGAGCTGCGCATTGGAAAATTCAGGGCTATGTCGTGTAGATTATGGCCTAACAGGAGGCTTTAAAATTTTCTTTCTAGTGACCTTCGTTTGGGAGAAAAATGCAAAGGTACAAGACAGCTTTTCCTTGCCAACATCTCTCTTTTGCAAAGAGCTGCGAATTGGAAAATTCAGGGCTATGTCGTGTAGATGATGGCCTAACAGGAGGCTTTAAAATTTTCATTCTAGTGTCTTTCGTTTGGGAGAAAAATGCAAAAGTACAATGCTGCTTTTCCTTGCCGATATCTCTCTTTTGCAAAGAGATAGGCATTGGAAAATGCAGGGCTATAACGTGTAGATGAAGCACTAACAGGAGGCTTTAAAATTTTCATTCTAGTGTCTTTCGTTTGGGAGAAAAATGCAAAGGTACAATACAGCTTTTCCTTGCCGATATCTCTCTTTTGCAAAGAGATAGGCATTGGAAAATTCAGGGCTATAACGTGTAGATGAAGCACTAACAGGAGGCTTTAAAATTTTCATTCTAGTGTCCTTCGTTTGGGAGAAAAATGCAAAGGTACAATACAGCTTTTCCTTGCCAATATATCTCTTTTGCAAAGAGATAGGCATTGGAAAATTCAGGGCTATAACGTGTAGATGAAGCACTAACAGGAGGCTTTAAAATTTTCATTCTAGTGTCTTTCGTTTGGGAGAAAAATGCAAAGGTACAAGACAGCTTTTCCTTGCCAATATCTCTCTTTTGCAAAGAGCTGCGCATTGGAAAATTCAGGGCTATGTCGTGTAGATGATGGCCTAACAGGAGGCTTTAAAATGTTCTTTCTAGTGTCCTTCGTTTGGGAGAAAAATGCAATGGTACAAGACAGCTTTTCCTTGCCAATATCTCTCTTTTGCAAAGAGCTGTGCATTGGAAAATTCAGGGCTATGTCGTGTAGATGATGGCCTAACAGGAGGCTTTAAAATTTTCTTTCTAGTGTCCTTCGTTTGGGAGAAAAATGCAATGGTACAAGACAGCTTTTCCTTGCCAATATCTCTTTTGCAAAGAGCTACTCATTGGAAAATTCAGGGCTATGTCGTGTAGATGATGGCCTAACAGGAGGCTTTAAAATTTTCTTTCTAGTGACCTTCGTTTGGGAGAAAAATGCAAAGGTACAAGACAGCTTTTCCTTGCCAATATCTCTCTTTTGCAAAGAGCTGCGCATTGGAAAATTCAGGGCTATGTCGTGTAGATGATGGCCTAACAGGAGGCTTTAAAATTTTCTTTCTAGTGACCTTCGTTTGGGAGAAAAATGCAAAGGTACAAGACAGCTTTTCCTTGCCAATATCTCTCTTTTGCAAAGAGCTACGCATTGGAAAATTCAGGGCTATGTCGTGTAGATGATGGCCTAACAGGAGGCTTTAAAATTTTCTTTCTAGTGTCCTTCGTTTGGGAGAAAAATGCAAAGGTACAAGACAGCTTTTCCTTGCCAATATCTCTATTTTGCAAAGAGCTACGCATTGGAAAATTCTGGGCTATGTCGTGTAGATGATGGCCTAACAGGAGGCTTTAAAATTTTCTTTCTAGTGACCTTCGTTTGGGAGAAAAATGCAAAGGTACAAGACAGCTTTTCCTTGCCAATATCTCTCTTTTGCAAAGAGCTGCGCATTGGAAAATTCAGGGCTATGTCGTGTAGATGATGGCCTAACAGGAGGCTTTAAAATGTTCTTTCTAGTGTCCTTCGTTTGGGAGAAAAATGCAATGGTACAAGACAGCTTTTCCTTGCCAATATCTCTCTTTTGCAAAGAGCTGCGCATTGGAAAATTCAGGGCTATGTCGTGTAGATGATGGCCTAACAGGAGGCTTTAAAATTTTCTTTCTAGTGTCCTTCGTTTGGGAGAAAAATGCAAAGGTACAAGACAGCTTTTCCTTGCCAATATCTCTCTTTTGCAAAGAGCTACGCATTGGAAAATTCAGGGCTATGTCGTGTAGATGATGGCCTAACAGGAGGCTTTAAAATTTTCTTTCTAGTGTCCTTCGTTTGGGAGAAAAATGCAATGGTACAAGACAGCTTTTCCTTGCCAATATCTCTCTTTTGCAAAGAGCTGCGCATTGGAAAATTCAGGGCTATGTCGTGTAGATGATGGCCTAACAGGAGGCTTTAAAATTTTCTTTCTAGTGTCTTTCGTTTGGGAGAAAAATGCAAAGGTACAAGACAGCTTTTCCTTGCCAATATCTCTCTTTTGCAAAGAGCTGCGCATTGGAAAATTCAGGGCTATGTCGTGTAGATGATGGCCTAACAGGAGGCTTTAAAATGTTCTTTCTAGTGTCCTTCGTTTGGGAGAAAACTGCAATGGTACATGACAGCTTTTCCTTGCCAATATCTCTCTTTTGCAAAGAGCTGCGCATTGGAAAATGCAGGGCTATGTCGTGTAGATGATGGCCTAACAGGAGGCTTTAAAATTTTCTTTCTAGTGTCCTTCGTTTGGGAGAAAAATGCAAAGGTACAAGACAGCTTTTCCTTGCCAATATCTCTCTTTTGCAAAGAGCTACTCATTGGAAAATTCAGGGCTATGTCGTGTAGATGATGGCCTAACAGGAGGCTTTAAAATTTTCTTTCTAGTGACCTTCGTTTGGGAGAAAAATGCAAAGGTACAAGACAGCTTTTCCTTGCCAATATCTCTCTTTTGCAAAGAGCTGCGCATTGGAAAATTCAGGGCTATGTCGTGTAGATGATGGCCTAACAGGAGGCTTTAAAATTTTCTTTCTAGTGTCCTTCGTTTGGGAGAAAAATGCAATGGTACAAGACAGCTTTTCCTTGCCAATATCTCTCTTTTGCAAAGAGCTGCGCATTGGAAAATTCAGGGCTATGTCGTGTAGATGATGGCCTAACAGGAGGCTTTAAAATGTTCTTTCTAGTGTCCTTCGTTTGGGAGAAAAATGCAATGGTACAAGACAGCTTTTCCTTGCCAATATCTCTCTTTTGCAAAGAGCTGCGCATTGGAAAATTCAGGGCTATGTCGTGTAGATGATGGCCTAACAGGAGGCTTTAAAATTTTCTTTCTAGTGTCCTTCGTTTGGGAGAAAAATGCAAAGGTACAAGACAGCTTTTCCTTGCCAATATCTCTCTTTTGCAAAGAGCTACGCATTGGAAAATTCAGGGCTATGTCGTGTAGATGATGGCCTAACAGGAGGCTTTAAAATTTTCTTTCTAGTGTCCTTCGTTTGGGAGAAAAATGCAATGGTACAAGACAGCTTTTCCTTGCCAATATCTCTCTTTTGCAAAGAGCTGCGCATTGGAAAATTCAGGGCTATGTCGTGTAGATGATGGCCTAACAGGAGGCTTTAAAATTTTCTTTCTAGTGTCCTTCGTTTGGGAGAAAAATGCAATGGTACAAGACAGCTTTTCCTTGCCAATATCTCTCTTTTGCAAAGAGCTGCGCATTGGAAAATTCAGGGCTATGTCGTGTAGATGATGGCCTAACAGGAGGCTTTAAAATGTTCTTTCTAGTGTCCTTCGTTTGGGAGAAAACTGCAATGGTACATGACAGCTTTTCCTTGCCAATATCTCTCTTTTGCAAAGAGCTGCGCATTGGAAAATGCAGGGCTATGTCGTGTAGATGATGGCCTAACAGGAGGCTTTAAAATTTTCTTTCTAGTGTCCTTCGTTTGGGAGAAAAATGCAAAGGTACAAGACAGCTTTTCCTTGCCAATATCTCTCTTTTGCAAAGAGCTACTCATTGGAAAATTCAGGGCTATGTCGTGTAGATGATGGCCTAACAGGAGGCTTTAAAATTTTCTTTCTAGTGACCTTCGTTTGGGAGAAAAATGCAAAGGTACAAGACAGCTTTTCCTTGCCAATATCTCTCTTTTGCAAAGAGCTGCGCATTGGAAAATTCAGGGCTATGTCGTGTAGATGATGGCCTAACAGGAGGCTTTAAAATTTTCTTTCTAGTGTCCTTCGTTTGGGAGAAAAATGCAATGGTACAAGACAGCTTTTCCTTGCCAATATCTCTCTTTTGCAAAGAGCTGCGCATTGGAAAATTCAGGGCTATGTCGTGTAGATGATGGCCTAACAGGAGGCTTTAAAATTTTCTTTCTAGTGTCCTTCGTTTGGGAGAAAAATGCAAAGGTACAAGACAGCTTTTCCTTGCCAATATCTCTCTTTTGCAAAGAGCTACTCATTGGAAAATTCAGGGCTATGTCGTGTAGATGACGGCCTAACAGGAGGCTTTAAAATTTTCTTTCTAGTGACCTTCGTTTGGGAGAATAATGCAAAGGTACAAGACAGCTTTTCCTTGCCAATATCTCTCTTTTGCAAAGAGCTGCGCATTGGAAAATTCAGGGCTATGTCGTGTAGATGATGGCCTAACAGGAGGCTTTAAAATTTTCTTTCTAGTGTCCTTCATTTGGGAGAAAAATGCAATGGTACAAGACAGCTTTTCCTTGCCAATATCTCTCTTTTGCAAAGAGCTGCGCATTGGAAAATTCAGGGCTATGTCGTGTAGATTATGGCCTAACAGGAGGCTTTAAAATTTTCTTTCTAGTGACCTTCGTTTGGGAGAAAAATGTAAAGGTACAAGACAGCTTTTCCTTGCCAATATCTCTCTTTTGCAAAGAGCTGCGCATTGGAAAATTCAGGGCTATGTCGTGTAGATGATGGCCTAACAGGAGGCTTTAAAATTTTCATTCTAGTGTCTTTCGTTTGGGAGAAAAATGCAAAAGTACAATGCTGCTTTTCCTTGCCGATATCTCTCTTTTGCAAAGAGATAGGCATTGGAAAATGCAGGGCTATAACGTGTAGATGAAGCACTAACAGGAGGCTTTAAAATTTTCATTCTAGTGTCTTTCGTTTGGGAGAAAAATGCAAAGGTACAATACAGCTTTTCCTTGCCGATATCTCTCTTTTGCAAAGAGATAGGCATTGGAAAATTCAGGGCTATAACGTGTAGATGAAGCACTAACAGGAGGCTTTAAAATTTTCATTCTAGTGTCTTTCGTTTGGGAGAAAAATGCAAAGGTACAATACAGCTTTTCCTTGCCAATATCTCTCTTTTGCAAAGAGCTACGGATTGGAAAATTCAGGGCTATGTCGTGTAGATGATGGCCTAACAGGAGGCTTTAAAATTTTCTTTCTAGTGTCCTTCGTTTGGGAGAAAAATGCAAAGGTACAAGACAGCTTTTCCTTGCCAATATCTCTCTTTTGCAAAGAGCTACGCATTGGAAAATTCAGGGCTATGTCGTGTAGATGATGGCCTAACAGGAGGCTTTAAAATTTTCTTTCTAGTGTCCTTCGTTTGGGAGAAAAATGCAAAGGTACAAGACAGCTTTTCCTTGCCAATATCTCTCTTTTGCAAAGAGCTACGCATTGGAAAATTCAGGGCTATGTCGTGTAGATGATGGCCTAACAGGAGGCTTTAAAATTTTCTTTCTAGTGTCCTTCGTTTGGGAGAAAAATGCAAAGGTACAAGACAGCTTTTCCTTGCCGATATCTCTCTTTTGCAAAGAGATAGGCATTGGAAAATTCTGGGCTATAACGTGTAGATGAAGCACTAACAGGAGGCTTTAAAATTTTCATTCTAGTGTCCTTCGTTTGGGAGAAAAATGCAAAGGTACAATACAGCTTTTCCTTGCCGATATCTCTCTTTTGCAAAGAGATAGGCATTGGAAAATTCAGGGCTATAACGTGTAGATGAAGCACTAATAGGAGGCTTTAAAATTTTCATTCTAGTGTCCTTCGTTTGGGAGAAAAATGCAAAGGTACAATACAGCTTTTCCTTGCCGATATCTCTCTTTTTCAAAGAGCTAGGCATTGGAAAATTCAGGGCATTAACGTGTAGATGAAGCACTAACAGTAGGCTTTAAAATTTTCATTCTAGTGTCTTTCGTTTGGGAGAAAAATGCACAGGTACAATGCAGCTTTTCCTTGCCGATATCTCTCTTTTGCAAAGAGATAGGCATTGGAAAATGCAGGGCTATAACGTGTAGATGAAGCACTAACAAGAGGCTTTAAAATTTTCATTCTAGTGTCTTTCGTTTGGGAGAAAAATGCAAAGGTACAATACAGCATTTCCTTGCCGATATCTCTCTTTTGCAAAGAGATAGGCATTGGAAAGTTCAGGGCTATAACGTGTAGATGAAGCACTAACAGGAGGCTTTAAAGTTTTCATTCTAGTGTCTTTCGTTTGGGAGAAAAATGCAAAGGTACAATACAGCTTTTCCTTGCCGATATCTCTCTTTTGCAAAGAGATAGGCATTGGTAAATTCAGGGCTATAACGTGTAGATGAAGCACTAATAGGAGGCTTTAAAATTTTCATTCTAGTGTCTTTCGTTTGGGAGAAAAATGCAAAGGTACAATACAGCTTTTCCTTGCCGATATCTCTCTTTTGCAAAGAGATAGGCATTGGAAAATTCAGGGCTATAACGTGTAGATGAAGCACTAACAGGAGGCTTTAACATTTTTATTCTAGTGTCCTTCGTTTGGGAGAAAACTGCAAAGGTACAATACAGCTTTTCCTTGCCGATATCTCTCTTTTGCAAAGAGATAGGCATTGGTAAATTCAGGGCTATAACGTGTAGATGAAGCACTAATAGGAGGCTTTAAAATTTTCATTCTAGTGTCCTTCGTTTGGGAGAAAAATGCAAAGGTACAATACAGCTTTTCCTTGCCGATATCTCTCTTTTGCAAAGAGATAGGCATTGGAAAATTCAGGGCTATAACGTGTAGATGAAGCACTAACAGGAGGCTTTAAAATTTTCATTCTAGTGTATTTCGTTTGGGAGAAAAATGCAAAGGTACAATACCGCTTTTCCTTGCCGATATCTCTCTTTTGCAAAGAGCTAGGCATTGGAAAATTCAGGTCTATAACGTGTAGATGAAGCACTAATAGGAGGCTTTAAAATGTTCAATCTAGTGTCCTTCGTTTGGGAGAAAAATGCAAAGGTACAAGACAGCTTTTCCTTGCCAATATCTCTCTTTTGCAAAGAGCTAGGCATTGGAAAATTCAGGGCTATAACGTGTAGATGAAGCACTAACAGGAGGCTTTAAAATTTTCATTCTAGTGTCTTTCGTTTGGGAGAAAAATGCAAAAGTACAATGCTGCTTTTCCTTGCCAATATCTCTCTTTTGCAAAGAGATAAGCATTGGAAAATTCAGGGCTATAACGTGTAGATGAAGCACTAACAGGAGGCTTTAAAATTTTCATTCTAGTGTCTTTCGTTTGGGAGAAAAATGCAAAGGTACAATACAGCATTTCCTTGCCGATATCTCTCTTTTGCAAAGAGATAGGCATTGGAAAATTCAGGGCTATAACGTGTAGATGAAGCACTAACAGGAGGCTTTAAAATTTTCATTCTAGTGTCTTTCGTTTGGGAGAAAAATTCAAAGGTACAATACAGCTTTTCCTTGCCGATATCTCTCTTTTGCAAAGAGATAGGCATTGGTAAATTCAGGGCTATAACGTGTAGATGAAGCACTAATAGGAGGCTTTAAAATTTTCATTCTAGTGTCTTTCGTTTGGGAGAAAAATGCAAAGGTACAATACAGCTTTTCCTTGCCGATATCTCTCTTTTGCAAAGAGATAGGCATTGGAAAATTCAGGGCTATAACGTGTAGATGAAGCACTAACAGGAGGCTTTAAAATTTTCATTCTAGTGTCCTTCGTTTGGGAGAAAACTGCAAAGGTACAATACAGCTTTTCCTTGCCGATATCTCTCTTTTGCAAAGAGATAGGCATTGGTAAATTCAGGGCTATAACGTGTAGATGAAGCACTAATAGGAGGCTTTAAAATTTTCATTCTAGTGTCCTTCGTTTGGGAGAAAAATGCAAAGGTACAATACAGCTTTTCCTTGCCGATATCTCTCTTTTGCAAAGAGATAGGCATTGGAAAATTCAGGGCTATAACGTGTAGATGAAGCACTAACAGGAGGCTATAAAATTTTCATTCTAGTGTATTTCGTTTGGGAGAAAAATGCAAAGGTACAATACCGCTTTTCCTTGCCGATATCTCTCTTTTGCAAAGAGCTAGGCATTGGAAAATTCAGGGCTATAACGTGTAGATGAAGCACTAATAGGAGGCTTTAAAATGTTCAATCTAGTGTCCTTCGTTTGGGAGAAAAATGCAAAGGTACAATACAGCTTTTCCTTGCCAATATCTCTCTTTTGCAAAGAGCTAGGCATTGGAAAATTCAGGGCTATAACGTGTAGATGAAGCACTAACAGGAGGCTTTAAAATTTTCATTCTAGTGTCTTTCGTTTGGGAGAAAAATGCAAAAGTACAATGCTGCTTTTCCTTGCCAATATCTCTCTTTTGCAAAGAGATAAGCATTGGAAAATTCAGGGCTATAACGTGTAGATGAAGCACTAACAGGAGGCTTTAAAATTTTCATTCTAGTGTCTTTCGTTTGGGAGAAAAATGCAAAGGTACAATACAGCTTTTCCTTGCCAATATCTCTCTTTTGCAAAGAGCTAGGCATTGGAAAATGCAGGGCTATAACGTGTAGATGAAGCACTAACAGGAGGCTTTACAATTTTCATTCTAGTGTCTTTCGTTTGGGAGAAAAATGCAAAGGTACAATGCTGCTTTTCCTTGCCGATATCTCTCTTTTGCAAAGAGATAGGCATTGGAAAATGCAGGGCTATAACGTGTAGATGAAGCACTAACAGGAGGCTTTAAAATTTTCATTCTAGTGTCTTTCGTTTGGGAGAAAAATGCAAAGGTACAATACAGCTTTTCCTTGCCGATATCTCTCTTTTGCAAAGAGATAGGCATTGGAAAATTCAGGGCTATAACGTGTAGATGAAGCACTAACAGGAGGCTTTAAAATTTTCATTCTAGTGTCTTTCGTTTGGGAGAAAAATGCAAAGGTACAATACAGCTTTTCCTTGCCGATATCTCTCTTTTGCAAAGAGATAGGCATTGGAAAATTCAGGGCTATAACGTGTAGATGAAGCACTAACAGGGGGCTTTAAAATTTTCATTCTAGTGTCCTTCGTTTGGGAGAAAACTGCAAAGGTACAATACAGCTTTTCCTTGCCGATAGCTCTCTTTTGCAAAGAGATAGGCATTGAAAAATTCAGGGCTATAACGTGTAGATGAAGCACTAATAGGAGGCTTTAAAATTTTCATTCTAGTGTCCTTCGTTTGGGAGAAAAATGCAAAGGTACAATACAGCAGGGCCGGCTCGAGGCATGTTCGACTCGAGCGGCCGCGCAGGGCGCCACCCTTAATGGGCGCCGTGCGCTGGCGCCGCCATGTCGGAGCCTGGAGCCGGCCCTGATCTCCCCTGCTGTCCTCCGAGTCCCGGCTGGCACTGTGCGCTATGCGGCGCCGGCGTCTGATGTCAGACACCGGCGCCGCACAGACAGCGGGCGCGCACAGCAGCACTCACCCTCCCTCGGCAGCACAGCAGCACTCACCCTCCCTCGGCCTCGGCACAGCAGGTACTGGGGGCACATGTGGCACTGTGGGGGGCATTTATCTGGCACTGTGGGGGCACTGGGGGGCATTCATTTATCTGGCACTGTGGGGGGGGGGGGGACATTTATCTGTGCACTGTGAGGGGGCATTACTGTATCTGGCACTGTGGGGGCATGTATGTATCTGGCACTGTGGGGGCATTTCTGTATCTGGCACTGGGGGGGTATATCTGCACTGTGGGGGCACTTATTTATCTGGCACTGGGGGCATTTATTTATCTGGCACTGGGGGCATTTATTTATCTGGCACTGTGGGGGCATTTATTTATCTGGCACTGGGGGGGCATATCGGCACTGTGGGGGTATTTATGTATCTGGCACTGTGGGGGTATATCTGCACTGTGGGGGCACTTATTTATCTGGCACTGGGGGGCATTCATTTATCTGGCACTGGGGGCATTTATTTATCTGGCACTGTGGGGGCACTTATTTATCTGGCACTGGGGGCATTTATTTATCTGGCACTGTGGGGGCATTTATCTGGCACTGTGGGGGCATTTCTGGCACTGTGGGGGCATATCTGCACTGTGGGGGCATTTATGTATCTGCGCTGTGGGGGCATTTATGTATCTGCACTGTGGGGGCATGTATGTATCTGGCACTGTGGGGGCATTTCTGTATCTGGCACTGGGAGGGCATATCGGCACTGTGGGGGTATTTATGTATCTGGCACTGTGGGGGTATATCTGCACTGTGGGGGCACTTATTTATCTGGCACTGGGGGCATTTATTTATCTGGCACTGTGGGGGCATTTATTTATCTGGCACTGTGGGGGGCATTTATTTATCTGGTACTGTGGGGACATATCTGGCACTGGGGGCATTAATGTATCTGGCACTGTGGGGGCATATCTGGCACTGGGGGCATTAATGTATCTGACACTGTGAGGGGCAATAATGCATCTGGCACTGTGTGGGCACTTATGCATCTGGCACTGGGGGCATTTATGCATCTGGCAATGTGTGGGCATTTATGTATCTGGCACTGGGGGCATTTATGTATCTGGCCCTTTGGGGGCATATCTGGCACTGTGGGGGCATTTTTATATATGGCACTGTGGGTGCATATCTGGCACTGTGTGGCCATTTATGTAGCTGGCACTGCTGGGGGGCATGTCACGTGTAGCTGGCACTGCTGGGGGGGGCATGTCACGTGTAGCTGGCACTGCTGGGGAGCATGTCGCGTGTAGCTGGCACTGCTGGGGAGCATGTCGCGTGTAGCTGGCACTGCTGGGGAGCATGTCGCGTGTAGCTGGCACTGCTGGGGAGCATGTCGCGTGTAGCTGGCACTGCTGGGGAGCATGTCGCGTGTAGCTGGCACTGCTGGGGAGCATGTCACGTGTAGCTGGCACTGCTGGGGGGCATGTCACGTGTAGCTGGCACTGCTGGGGAGCATGTCATGTAGTGTTCCCGCTAGGCGTCTGTGGCTAGGCAATGTGTCTCAGTGCTGTGCCTGGCGCAAAGTGTATAGGAGGTTCTACCTGGTGCAGTGTGTATTAGCTGCACTACTGTGTGGTGTAATGCAAATTGCCACTATTATGTGGCCACGTACCTTCCCCACGAAGTAACTCCCCTTAATTTTTGCTGCGCGCCTTCGGCGCGCACTGTCCATGCTTTGACATATAGGTATGAGAACAACAAGCAGTATGTACATCATTTTGCCCTCCTAACTTAAAAATGTGCCCTCCCTGTGATCAGCACCATGCCCTAAAAAGTGAACACTATCATGTGTAGCTGGCACTGCTGCGGGGCATGTCATGTGTAGCTGGCACTGCTGCGGGGCATGTCATGTGTAGCTGGCACTGGTGCGGGGCATGTCATGTGTAGCTGGCACTGCTGCGGGGCATGTCATGTGTAGCTGGCACTGCTGCGGGGCATGTCATGTGTAGCTGGCACTGCTGCGGGGCATGTCATGTGTAGCTGGCACTGCTGCGCTGCATGTCATGTGTAGCTGGCACTGCACATTATGTGTATCTGGCACTATACTGGAGACATTGTGTGTAAGGAACACTACTGTGGCTATGTGTAAGGCTGCTAATTGTGTGAAAATATGTTTATAGTTTGATGATATGAAGTTACGATGCCACGCCCACTTTTCCAGAGGCCACACCCACTTTTCCAGGAACGCGCGCGCGCCTTCGGCGCGCGCATGGGGGGGGGGGGGCACTTTTACATTTTCTCGCTCAGGGTGCTAGTAGGCCTGGAGCCGGCCCTGCAATACAGCTTTTCCTTGCCGATATCTCTCTTTTGCAAAGAGATAGGCATTGGAAAATTCAGGGCTATAACGTGTAGATGAAGCACTAACAGGAGGCTTTAAAATTTTCATTCTAGTGTATTTCGTTTGGGAGAAAAATGCAAAGGTACAATACCGCTTTTCCTTGCCGATATCTCTCTTTTGCAAAGAGCTAGGCATTGGAAAATTCAGGGCTATAACGTGTAGATGAAGCACTAATAGGAGGCTTAAAAATTTTCAATCTAGTGTCCTTCGTTTGGGAGAAAAATGCAAAGGTACAATACAGCTTTTCCTTGCCAATATCTCTCTTTTGCAAAGAGCTAGGCATTGGAAAATTCAGGGCTATAACGTGTAGATGAAGGACTAACAGGAGGCTTTAAAATTTTCATTCTAGTGTCTTTCGTTTGGGAGAAAAATGCAAAAGTACAATGCTGCTTTTCCTTGCCGATATCTCTCTTTTGCAAAGAGATAAGCATTGGAAAATTCAGGGCTATAACGTGTAGATGAAGCACTAACAGGAGGCTTTAAAATTTTCATTCTAGTGTCTTTCGTTTGGGAGAAAAATGCAAAGGTACAATACAGCTTTTCCTTGCCAATATCTCTCTTTTGCAAAGAGCTAGGCATTGGAAAATGCAGGGCTATAACGTGTAGATGAAGCACTAACAGGAGGCTTTACAATTTTCATTCTAGTGTCTTTCGTTTGGGAGAAAAATGCAAAGGTACAATGCTGCTTTTCCTTGCCGATATCTCTCTTTTGCAAAGAGATAGGCATTGGAAAATGCAGGGCTATAACGTGTAGATGAAGCACTAACAGGAGGCTTTAAAATTTTCATTCTAGTGTCCTTCGTTTGGGAGAAAAATGCAAAAGTACAATACAGCTTTTCCTTGCCAATATCTCTCTTTTGCAAAGAGCTAGGCATTGGAAAATTCAGGGCTATACCGTGTAGATGAAGCACTAACAGGAGGCTTTTAAATTTTCATTCTAGTGTCCTTCGTTTGGTAGAAAAATGCAAAGGTACAATACAGCTTTTCCTTGCCGATATCTCTCTTTTGCAAAGAGATAGGCATTGGAAAATTCAGGGCTATAACGTGTAGATGAAGCACTAACAGGAGGCTTTAAAATTTTCATTCTAGTGTCTTTCGTTTGGGAGAAAAATGCAAAGGTACAATACAGCTTTTCCTTGCCGATATCTCTCTTTTGCAAAGAGATAGGCATTGGAAAATTCTGGGCTATAACGTGTAGATGAAGCACTAACAGGAGGCTTTAAAATTTTCATTCTAGTGTCCTTCGTTTGGGAGAAAAATGCAAAGGTACAATACAGCTTTTCCTTGCCGATATCTCTCTTTTGCAAAGAAATAGGCATTGGAAAATTCAGGGCTATAACGTGTAGATGAAGCACTAATAGGAGGCTTTAAAATTTTCATTCTAGTGTCCTTCGTTTGGGAGAAAAATGCAAAGGTACAATAAAGCTTTTCCTTGCCGATATCTCTCTTTTGCAAAGAAATAGGCATTGGAAAATTCAGGGCTATAACGTGTAGATGAAGCACTAACAGGAGGCTTTAAAATTTTCATTCTAGTGTCTTTCGTTTGGGAGAAAAATGCAAAGGTACAATACAGCTTTTCCTTGCCGATATCTCTCTTTTGCAAAGAGCTAGGCATTGGAAAATTCAGGGCTATAACGTGTAGATGAAGCACTAACAGTAGGCTTTAAAATTTTCATTCCCAATGGGGATGGCTTCCCGGGAGGTAACCCCTATTGAGTGAAGGGAGTATATAGGATACGACCCAGTGGTACCTGACGACATAGATACTAACAGCTATTTAATAACATTACGCTAGAAAGTGATTATTAGCAACATATATATCTATATAAACAACCCCGCCAGGGTTGTGCCTTCAAAAATAATCACACACGGACACGCTTTTTAAACCTTTTTTTCACATCTCTTTATTCTTCTTATGCACATGTATGTTAGTTCTGTGATTTTAACCTTTATGTTTCACTGCAGTTTGGGATAATAATATTAATATTTATCCAATTTTAATACATACTTAATAAAGGTTATATTTTATGATTCATTCATTCTGTCCAGTGCGTCAACAGTGCAGATTTCTTCTTGTTTTTTCTCCCAAATTCTATAACAATGACAGTAAATGTTGTTTCTTTTCAAACAGAACTTTCGTGACCATGCTACTTGCTTGAAAGATCTGGGAGCACATGGAAAACAGTACAAACCATGCAGTATCACAAAAGCCTTTATTTGATCTTTCATGAAGATAGAGCAGAATTGAGGACACGTCAACAATTTCTGCCGAAGGTGGTTCATCTTTCCACATGGTGCCTTTGGCCACTGACACCTTCGTTGAGTCAAAGTCTCTGGCTGTGGTCAGAACTTTGAAAATTTATGTCACCAGAACGGTTCAGATTAGGAAAACAGAGGCTCTGTTTGTCCTGTATGCTCCCAACAGGATTGGGTGTCCTGCTTCCATGTAGACCATTATGCGCTGGATCTGTGGTAAGATTCAGCATGCTCATTCCATGGCAGGATTGCCGTTACTGAATTAGGTGAAGACCCATTCTACTAGAAAGGTGGGTTCATCCTGGGCAGCTGGTCGGGGAGTCTCGGCATTGCAACTTTGCCGAGCAGCTATTTAGTAAACACTTTTGCTAAGTTTTACAAGTTTGATACCTTGGCTGATGATAACCTCAAGTTGGGTCATTCGACTGCAGAGTCGTACGCACTCTCCCACCCGTTCAAGAGCTTTGGTATAACCCCATGGTTCTTAATGTGACCCCAGCATCCTCTAGGTCGTATGAGAAAATAGGATTTTAATACCTACCGGTAAATCCTTTTCTCTTAGTCCGTAGAGGATGCTGGGCACCCGTCCCAGTCCATACTGTGTCTGCAGTTATTACTTGTGGTTATACACATGTTATGTTATGGTTCTGGTCAGCTTTTTGCTGCAATTGTTCATGCCGTTGGCTTGTGTTCTGTTGAATGCCACGTTCTGCGGCATGCTTAAGGTGTGAGCTGGTAAGATGCTCACCTTAGTTTAACAATAAATCCTTTCCTCGAAATGTCCGTCTCCCTGGGCACAGTTCCTATAACTGGAGTCTGGAGGAGGGGCATAGAGGGAGGAGCCAGTTCACACCCTTTGAAAGTCTTAAAGTGCCCATGTCTCTTGCGGATCCCGTCTATACCCCATGGTTCTTAATGTGACCCCAGCATCCTCTACGGACTAAGAGAAAAGGATGCCCTTGCGCACTATCCTGACTTCTCCTCCCGTCTGCTTACTTTGTGCCTTCCAACGCACAATGCGAACTACAGGTGGTGCTGCAGGGCCCACACCCTTTTACTTGCCTTACAGAACAGCTCTGGAGCTGTTACAGTGCCCAGCTGCTGCAAGAAATCAGCTTGAATGCTTCAGGGGATGGGGCATGGCCAACATGAGCCCCACACCAAAGGAGGGTGGGGGTGTTTAATGCGAACTAGGGGTCATCCAAGCACCGCAAAAGGCCGCCATGCCCTGCATGCCCCTTTTCTCTTTTCATATGCAGATGAGGGTTCCAGCCAACTTTGGCCCACATCTTGGATGACATCACCGTATGCAAATCCGTCTTCTGCAGACCTTCCCCCAGGAATGCTTGTACTAGTTGTTGCATATGGTTTGATATTTGATGGTGCTTCAATATTAGGCAGCCTTCCACCCTCCCATGTTCATCTGAACAGATGTGGTCTCCCTGCAGTTGTTGTCCCCAGACGAGAGTTCCCTTGTGCGTCCTCAGTTGAATCTCCTTAACTTGACGGGGGAGGGGCTGCCCGAGCAGCCACCCTCCCCAGCCCTATCCCAACTCATACTTATTTTGCATATGAGATCTCTTGATCATGAAGATTGTTCTCACAGGGTGAGGTTCATCCATTATATTTTAAAATAGGAAGGTACAAATTACATATTTGAATTGCATCTATGTGCTGGATTCAAATGTCCCCCCCCCCCCTTCCTTTCTCAATTGTGCCCGTCAGCAGCTATTCTAAGGTTGCTGCCAATGGGTGTGACACATTAATTTCTTCTGTGGGGTACACTGGACTCCACAAGGATTCACATTGGGGTGTAGAGTAGGATCTTGATCTGAGGCACCAACCGGCTCAAAGCTTTTGACTGTTCCCAAGATGCTCAGCGCATCCTCCTCTATAACCCCGCTTCCATGAACAGGGAGCTCAGTTTGTAGTTGGTGCCTTCAGTAGCAGGCCACTTAACAGGGGCCTGCCTCAGGCAGCCTATTCTTAGCTATTAATTTTGACAAGAAAAGAAGAACTTGTTTTATGAGAATCTACAAGGGCTGCAGCAGGCTAGGTCTAATAGACATCTTTACTGCAGCTTCATCACTCCCAGCGGCGCTGTATACTCCCGTGCCCTGGTTGCTGGGTCACTGCAGCGGAGGCTCCAGTTTCTTCCTAAGGTCAGTCACACACACACCGCCCTTCCGGATCACGAGGCCGCTGATGAAGGGGAGCGTGGCCGTAGGGGGTGGACCGTGTGCGCACTGGCGTGGACACTGATTACTGGGCAGCCGCTCCACTAGCCACCAGGTACAGTTAAGGAGCACAGGTCTGGGAGTTTTACTCCTATATTAACCCAATTTTGTACTGCCCGCAGCGCATTGTGATAGGTAATAGGGCCTGATTCAGGTTGGAATGCAATCACAATAAGCGATCCAACTGCAAAAATTGCTAACAGCATACGCATGTGCCTGCATTTTCTGCGGCACCCCGCAGAGAATGCGATCGCCTCTGCCTGTCAATCGGGGCGGGGGGGGGAGAGGGGGGTCAGCAACACTCCATTTCCAAGTCAGGGATGGAGCGGTGCGGGGGCAAGGCTTCAAAATGGGGTCTGCAACGGAGGAGACACAGGGGGCGTGGTCACAGCGGCTGTATGACATCACATTCAGCCGCTGTGATCACAAAAATGGTGGCGGCTTCCTGCGCGCACATACAGTTTGCACCAGCAGGAGGCTACACCATTTTTTATGATCACGCTGAACTGCAGTGCGACTGCAATTACAGCATGGTCAAGAATGGAGGCGTCATGCTGGGTGGCCATGCCCTGTCACTGTGCAGGAGCCAGCACCGCACACACACTAGTCCCCGGGTGCAGCCCCCAACCCCCGGGACACCCGGAGCAACAAAATGTAGATTCAGGCCACCAGGCCACGCCCCTACCTATGAAACCATGCCTCCTTTTTACCATTGCGCTGCTTATCTGCGCGCACTGCATTACAATCTCCTTCGCCACCTCTCTGGGTGTCACCAGTGATAGTGACACCTCTGCCATGCTTGTAGCAGCTGGTCCTAAGATCTACGCCTCAAGCCCTGAGTGTTTGCCCTTGTGACTTGTTGATCATCATAGCGAAGCAGATGCTTACAGAAAACTGCAGGGGCTTAGATTGAAAATAAAAAAATTGATGGGTATAAGGTAGAGAGGAGCGGGTTCGGTTCTCCGAGAACCGAATTCCCGACGAACTCCATGTGGTTTACACTGGTCCGAGGCAGGCTCGGTTGTTCCCGCCTGACTCGGAAAACCTGAACAAGGGAAAATGTCATCATCCCGCTGTCGGATTCTCTCGAGATTCGGATTCCATATAAAGAGCTGCGCGTTGCCGCCATTTTTACTCGTGCATTGAAGAAAGAGCGGAGAGGACGTGGCTATGTTCTCTCAGTGGAAATCTCAATATCAGTGCTCAGTATCAGTGGTTACTTATTGCTGCTCAGTAATACTAGTAGTGTGTCTCTCCTGCTCAGTGTCAGTTCTCAGTAGTATCCTCATCAGTGCTCAGTATCACTGCTCATTGTCTTGTGCTGCATTGTGGTGCTCAGCATACTACAGTACATTACTAATAGTCCAGTGCTGCATCTTGCTGCTCAGTGTCAGTTCTAGTATCCTCATCAGTGCTCACTATCACTGCTCATTACATTGTGGTGTTCTGTATACTACAGTAACATAGTAATATAGTAACATATAGTAACATAGTTTTTGAGGTTGAATAGAGGCAAATTGCCCATCGTGTTCAACCTGTTTTAAGTTGTGATGATTCTACATACTTGCTGAATAATGTTTTATGACTAGTTAGCTACTATAACTCATGTTACCCCCGGATTAACCATGTTGATATTTTAAGTATTATAACCTTGGATAGCTTTTTCATTCAGAAATGTATCCATTCCTTTTTTAAATCCAATTACAGAGTCCGCCATTACCACCTTCCCTGGCAGGGAATTCCACATCCTGATTGCCCTAACAGTGAACATCATAGTATCTCACCTGGCAGGTAAGTAGGAGTTGGGCTAGAGCTGTGGAGGATTGCTGCTCGGGCACCCCCTGTCAAGTGAAGGAGATCCAACTGAGGCAGCACAAGGGAACTCTCGAAAGAAGAACAAGGCTAGAGGAAGATCTGAGACAAAGAAATCTGACTTTTACCAGAGCTGACCAGAGGAAAGCACAAACGCAGTCCCCCACTACCACAAATAATGCAGTCGAGTTTCCCACATTTGGGGAAATCACAGGGGTCAGCATACCCATAGTGCAATGAATGAACCTCACCCTGGGAGAACAATCTTCATGACCATGGTATCTCCTATGCAAAATAAGTATGATTTGGGATAGGGCTGGGGAGGGCCGCTGCTCAGGCACATCTCTGTCAAGTAAAGGAGATTCAACTGAGGCAACACAAGGGAACTCTCAAATGGGGACAACAACTGCAGGGAGAACACATATTTTCAGATGAACATGGGAGGGCAGAAGGCTGCCTAACACTGAAGCACCCCCAAACAACAAACCAAATGCAACTACTAGTGCAAGCATTCCTGGGGGAAGGCCTGCAGCAGATGGATTTGCATATGGTGATGTCATCCAAGCAGTGGGTCAAAGTTGGCTTCAACCCTCGTCTGCATATGAAAATAAAAAAGGGGTGTGCAGGGCATGGCGGCCTTTTGCGGCGCTTGGATGACCCCTAGTTTGCATTAAACACCTCCACCTTCCTTCGGTGTGGGGCTCATGTTGGCTATGCCCCAGCCCCTGAAGCATTCAAGCTGATTTCTTGCAGCAGCTGGGCACTGTAACAGCTCCAGAGCTGCTCTGTAAAGCAAGTAAAAGGGTGTGGGCCCTGCAGCACTACCTGTAGTTTGCATTGTGCGTTGGAAGGCACAAAGTAAGCAGACGGGAGAAGTCAGGATAGTGCACAAGGGCATAGAAGGGAGCGGCTCAAGAAAAGAGAAGTGGAAACAGACAGCAAACTAGGCTGGAGAGAGACCTGAGACAAAGAGATCTGAATTATACGAGAGCCGACCAGAGGAAACACAAATTATGTAATCAAGTGTCCCACATTTGGGGAAATCGTAGGAGCAGCACACCCAGAGTGCATTGGGTGAGCCTTGCCCTGGGAGAAGCACCTTCCTGATCATAGTATCTCACCTGGCAGGTAAGTAGGAGTTGGGCTAGAGCTGGGGAGGGTCGCTGTTCGGGCACCCCCCTGTCAAGTGAAGGAGATCCAACTGAGGCAGCACAAGGAAACTCTCGAAAAAAGAACAAGGCTAGAGGAAGATCTGAGACAAAGAAATCTGACTTTTACCAGAGCTGACCAGAGGAAAGCACAAACACAGTCCCCCACTACCACAAATAATGCAGTCGAGTTTCCCACATTTGGGGAAATGACAGGGGTCAGCATACCCAGAATGCAATGAATGAACCTCACCCTGGGAGAACAATCTTCATGACAATGGTATCTCCTATGCAAAATAAGTATGATTTGGGATAGGGCTGGGGAGGGCCGCTGCTCAGGCACATCTCTGTCAAGTAAAGGAGATTCAACTGAGGCAGCACAAGGGAACTCTCATCTGGGGACAACAACTGCAGGGAGAACACATATTTTCAGATGAACATGGGAGAGCAGAAGGCTGCCTAATACTGAAGCACCCCCAAACAACAAACCAAATGCAACAACTAGTACAAGCATTCCTGGGAAAAGGTCTGCAGAAGACGGATTTGCATACGGTGATGTCATCCAAGCAGTGGGCCACAGTTGGCTGGAACCCTCATCTGCATATGAAAAGAGAAAAGGGGTATGCAGGGCATGGCGGCCTTTTGCGGCGCTTGGATGACCCTTAGTTCGCATTAAACACCTCCACCTTCCTTCGGTGTGGGGCTCATGTTGGCTATGCCCCAGCCCCTGAAGCATTCAAGCTGATTTCTTGCAGCAGCTGGGCACTGTAACAGCTCCAGAGCTGCTCTGTAAGGCAAGTAAAAGGGTGTTGGCCCTGCAGCACTACCTGTAATTTGCATTGTGCGTTGGAAGGCACAAAGTAAGCAGACAGGAGAAGTCAGGAGAGTGCACAAGGGCAAGGGCAGGGGCTCAAGAAAAGAGAAGTGGAAACAGACAGCAAACTAGGCTGGAGAGAGACCTGAGACAAAGAGATCTGAATTATACGAGTAGCCGACCAGAGGAAACACAAATTATGTAGTCAAGTGTCCCACATTTGGGGAAATCGTAGGAGCAGCACACCCAGAGTGCAATGGGTGAGCCTTGCCCTGGGAGAAGCACCTTCCTGATCATAGTATCTCACCTGGCAGGTAAGTAGGAGTTGGGCTAGAGCTGGGGAGGGTCGCTGCTCGGGCACCCCCCTGTCAAGTGAAGGAAATCCAACTGAGGCAGCACAAGGAAACTCTCAAAAAAAGAACAAGGCTAGAGGAAGATCTGAGACAAAGAAATCTGACTTTTACCAGAGCTGACCAGAGGAAAGCACAAACACAGTCCCCCACTACCACAAATAATGCAGTCGAGTTTCCCACATTTGGGGAAATCACAGGGGTCAGCATACCCAGAATGCAATGAATGAACCTCACCCTGGAAGAACAATCTTCATGACCATGGTATCTCCTATGCAAAATAAGTATGATTTGGGATAGGGCTGGGGAGGGCCGCTGCTCAGGCACATCTCTGTCAAGTAAAGGAGATTCAACTGAGGCAGCACAAGAGAACTCTCATCTGGGGACAACAACTGCAGGGAGAACACATATTTTCAGATGAACATGGGAGAGCAGAAGGCTGCCTAATACTGAAGCACCCCAAACAACAAACCAAATGCAACAACTAGTACAAGCATTCCTGGGGGAAGGTCTGCAGAAGACGTATTTGCATACGGTGATGTCATCCAAGCAGTGGGCCAAAGTTGGCTGGAACCCTCATCTGCATATGAAAAGAGAAAAGGGGTATGCAGGGCATGGCGGCCTTTTGCGGCGCTTGGATGACCCTTAGTTCGCATTATACACCTCCACCCTCCGTCGGTGTGGGGCTCATGTTGGCTATGCCCCAGCCCCTGAAGCATTCAAGCTGATTTCTTGCAGCAGCTGGGCACTGTAACAGCTCCAGAGCTGCTCTGAAAGGCAAGTAAAAGGGTGTGGGCCCTGCAGCACTACCTGTAGTTTGCATTGTGCGTTGGAAGGCACAAAGTAAGCAGACAGGAGAAGTCAGGAGAGTGCACAAGGGCATAGAAGGCAGCGGCTCAAGAAAAGAGAAGTGGAAACAGACAGCAAACTAGGCTGGAGAGAGACCTGAGACAAAGAGATCTGAATTATACGAGAGCCGACCAGGGGAAACGCAAATTATGCAGTCAAGTTTCCCACATTTGGGGAAATCGCAGGAGCAGCACACCCAGAGTGCAATGGGTGAGCCTTGCCCTGGGAGAAGCACCTTCATGATCATAGTATCTCACCTGGCAGTTATGTAGGAGTTGGGCTAGAGCTGGGGAGGGTCGCTGCTCGGGTACCCCCCTGTCAAGTGAAGGAGATCAAACTGAGGCAGCACAATGGAACTCTCGAAAGAAGAACAAGGCTAGAGGAAGATCTGAGACAAAGAAATCTGACTTTTACCAGAGCTGACCAGAGGAAAACACAAACACAGTCCCCCACTACCACAAATAATGCAGTTGAGTTTCCCACATTTGGGGAAATCACAGGGGTCAGCATACACAGAATGCAATGAATGAACCTCACCCTGGGAGAACAATCTTTATGACCATGGTATCTCCTATGCAAAATAAGTATGATTTGGGATAGGGCTGGGGAGGGCCGTTGCTCAGGCACATCTCTGTCAAGTAAAGGAGATTCAACTGAGGCAGCACAAGGGAACTCTCATCTGGGGACAACAACTGCCGGGAGAACACATATTTTCAGATGAACATGGGAGGGCAGAAGGCTGCCTAATACTGAAGCACCCCCAAACAACAAACCAAATGCAACAACTAGTACAAGCATTCCTGGGGGAAGGTCTGCAGAAGACGGATTTGCATACAGTGATGTCATCCAAGCAGTGGGCCAAAGTTGGCTGGAACCCTCATCTGCATATGAAAAGAGAAAAGGGGTATGCAGGGCATGGCGGCCTTTTGCGGCGCTTGGATGACCCTTAGTTCGCATTAAACACCTCCACCCTCCGTCGGTGTGGGGCTCATGTTGGCTATGCCCCAGCCCCTGAAGCATTCAAGCTGATTTCTTGCAGCAGCTGGGCACTGTAACAGCTCCAGAGCTGCTCTGTAAGGCAAGTAAAAGGGTGTGGGCCCTGCAGCACTACCTGTAGTTTGCATTGTGCATCGGAAGGCACAAAGTAAGCAGACAGGAGGAGAAGTCAGGATAGTGCACAAGGGTATAGAAGGGAGGGGCTCAAGAAAAAAGAAGTGGAAACAGACAGCAAACTAGGCTGGAGAGAGACCTGAGACAAAGAGATCTGAATTATATGAGAGCCGACTAGGGGAAACACAAATTATGCAATCAAGTTTCCCATATTTGGGGAAATCGCAGGGGCAGCACACCCAGAGTGCAATGGGTGAGCCTTGCCCTGGGAGAAGCAACTTCATGATCATAGTATCTCACCTGGCAGGTAAGTAGGAGTTGGGCTAGAGCTGGGGAGGGTCGCTGCTCGGGCACCCCCCTGTCAAGTGAAGGAGATCCAACTGAGGCAGCACAAGGGAACTCTTGAAAGAAGAACAAGGCTAGAGGAAGATCTGAGACAAAGAAATCTGACTTTTACCAGAGCTGACCAGAGGAAAGCACAAACACAGTCCCCCACTACCACAAATAATGCAGTTGAGTTTCCCACATTTGGGGAAATCACAGAGGTCAGCATACCCAGAACGCAATGAATGAACCTAACCCTGGGAGAACAATCTTCATGACCATGGTATCTCCTATGCAAAATAAGTATGATTTGGGATAGGGCTGGGGAGGGCCGCTGCTCAGGCACATCTCTGTCAAGTAAAGGAGATTCAACTGAGGCAGCACAAGGGAACTCTCATCTGGGGACAACAACTGCAGGGAGAACACATATTTTCAGATGAACATGGGAGGGCAGAAGGCTGCCTAATACTGAAGCACCCCCAAACAACAAACCAAATGCAACAACTAGTGCAAGCATTCCTGGGGGAAGGCCTGCCGCAGATGGATTTGCATATGGTGATGTCATCCAAGCAGTGGGTCAAAGTTGGCTTCAACCCTCGTCTGCATATGAAAAGAGAAAAGGGGCATGCAGGGCATGGCGGCCTTTTGCGGCGCTTGGCTGACCCCTAGTTTGCATTAAACACCTCCACCCTCCGTCGGTGTGGGGCTCATGTTGGCTATGCCCCAGCCCCTGAAGCATTCAAGCTGATTTCTTGCTGCAGCTGGGCACTGTAACAGCTCCAGAGCTGCTCTGTAAGGCAAGTAAAAGGGTGTGGGCCCTGCAGCACTACCTGTAGTTTGCATTGTGCGTTGGAAGGCACAAAGTAAGCAGACAGGAGAAGTCTGGAGAGTGCACAAGGGCATAGAAGGCAGCGGCTCAAGAAAAGAGAAGTGGAAACAGACAGCAAACTAGGCTGGAGAGAGACCTGAGACAAAGAGATCTGAATTATACGAGAGCCGACCAGGGGAAACACAAATTATGCAGTCAAGTTTCCCACAGGAGTATATAGGATACGACCCAGTGGTACCTGACGACATAGATACTAACAGCTATTTAATAACATTACGCTAGAAAGTGATTATTAGCAACATATATATCTATATAAACAACCCCGCCAGGGTTGTGCCTTCAAAAATAATCACACACGGACACGCTTTTTAAACCTTTTTTTCACATCTCTTTATTCTTCTTATGCACATGTATGTTAGTTCTGTGATTTTAACCTTTATGTTTCACTGCAGTTTGGGATAATAATATTAATATTTATCCAATTTTAATACATACTTAATAAAGGTTATATTTTATGATTCATTCATTCTGTCCAGTGCGTCAACAGTGCAGATTTCTTCTTGTTTTTTCTCCCAAATTCTATAACAATGACAGTAAATGTTGTTTCTTTTCAAACAGAACTTTCTTGACCATGCTTCTTGCTTGAAAGATCTGGGAGCACATGGAAAACAGTACAAACCATGCAGTATCACAAGAGCCTTTATTTGATATTTCATGAAGATAGAGCAGAATTGAGGACACGTCAACTATTTCTGCCGAAGGTGGTTCATCTTTCCACATGGTGCCTTTGGCCACTGACACCTTCGTTGAGTCAAAGTCTCTGGCTGTGGTCAGAACTTTGAAAATTTATGTCACCAGAACGGTTCAGATTAGGAAAACAGAGGCTCTGTTTGTCCTGTATGCTCCCAACAGGATTGGGTGTCCTGCTTCCATGTAGACAATTATGCGCTGGATCTGTGGTAAGATTCAGCATGCTCATTCCACGGCAGGATTGCCGTTACTGAATTAGGTGAAGACCCATTCTACTAGAAAGGTGGGTTCATCCTGGGCAGCTGGTCGGGGAGTCTCGGCATTGCAACTTTGCCGAGCAGCTATTTAGTAAACACTTTTGCTAAGTTTTACAAGTTTTAGAGTAAAGGAGATTCAACTGAGGCAGCACAAGGGAACTCTCATCTGGGGACAACAACTGCAGTGAGAACACATATTTTCAGATGAACATGGGAGGGCAGAAGGCTGCCTAATACTGAAGCACCCCCAAACAACAAACCAAATGCAACAACTAGTACAAGCATTCCTGGGGGAAGGTCTGCAGAAGACGGATATGCATATAGTGATGTCATCCAAGCAGTGGGCCAAAGTTGGCTGGAACCCTCATCTGCATATGAAAAGAGAAAAGGGGTATGCAGGGCATGGCGGCCTTTTGCGGCGCTTGGATGACCCTTAGTTCGCATTAAACACCCCCACCCTCCTTCGGTGTGGGGCTCATGTTGGCCATGCCCCAGCCCCTGAAGCATTCAAGCTGATTTCTTGCAGCAGCTTGGCACTGTAACAGCTCCAGAGCTGCTCTGTAAGGCAAGTAAAAGGGTGTGGGCCCTGCAGCACTACCTGTAGTTTGCATTGTGCATTGGAAGGCACAAAGTAAGCAGACAGGAGGAGAAGTCAGGATAGTCCACAAGGGTATAGAAGGGAGGGGCTCAAGAAAAAAGAAGTGGAAACAGACAGCAAACTAGGCTGGAGAGAGACCTGAGACAAAGAGATCTGAATTATATGAGAGCCGACCAGGGGAAACATAAATTATGCAGTCAAGTTTCCCACATTTGGGGAAATCGCAGGGGCAGCACACCCAGGTGAGATACTATAATCAGGAAGGTGCTTCTCCCAGGGCAAGGCTCACCCATTGCACACTGGGTGTGCTGCTCCTACGATTTCCCCAAATGTGGGACACTTGACTGCATAATTTGTGTTTCCTCTGGTCGGCTCTCGTATAATTCAGATCTCTTTGTCTCAGGTCTCTCTCCAGCCTAGTTTGCTCTCTGTTTCCACTTCTTTTTTCTTGAGCCCCTCCCTTCTATACCCTTGTGCACTATCCTGACTTCTCCTCCCGTCTGCTTACTTTGTGCCTTCCAATGCACAATGCAAACTACAGGTAGTGCTGCAGGGCCCACACCCTTTTACTTGCCTTACAGAGCAGCTCTGGAGCTGTTACAGTGCCCAGCTGCTGCAAGAAATCAGCTTGAATGCTTCATGGGATGGGGCATGGCCAACATGAGCCCCACACCAAAGGAGGGTGGGGGTGTTTAATGCGATCTAGGGGTCATCCAAGCACCGCAAAAGGCTGCCATGCCCTGCACGCCCCTTTTCTCTTTTCATATGCAGATGAGGGTTGAAGCCAACTTTGACCCACTGCTTGGATAACATCACCATATGCAAATCCATCTGCTGCAGGCCTTCCCCCAGGAATGCTTGCACTAGTTGTTGCATTTGGTTTGTTGTTTGGGGGTGCTTCAGTATTAGGCAGCCTTCTGCCCTCCCATGTTCATCTGAAAATATGTGTTCTCCCTGCAGTTGTTGTCCCCATATGAGAGTTCCCTTGTGCTGCCTCAGTTGAATCTCCTTTACTTGACAGAGATGTGCCTGAGCAGCGGCCCTCCCCAGCCCTATCCCAAATCATACTTATTTTGCATAGGAGACACCATGGTCATGAAAATTGTTCACCCAGGGTGAGGTTCATTCATTGCATTCTGGGTATGCTGACCCCTGTGATTTACCCAAATGTGCGAAACTCGCCTGCATTATTTGTGGTAGTTGGGGACTGTGTTTGTGTTTTCCGCTGGTCAGCTCTGGTAAAAGTCAGATTTCTTTGTCTCAGATCTTCCTCTAGCCTTGTTCTTCTTTCGAGAGTTCCATTGTGCTGCCTCAGTTGGATCTCCTTCACTTGACAGGGGGGTGCCCGAGCAGCGACCCTCCCCAGCTCTAGCCCAACTCCTACTTACCTGCCAGGTGAGATACTATGATCTTGAAGGTGCTTCTCCCAGGGCAAGGCTCAACCATTGCACTCTGGGTGTGCTGCCCCTGCGATTTCCCCAAATATGGGAAACTTGACTGCATAATTTGTGTTTCCCCTGGTCGGCTCTCGTATAATTCAGATCTCTTTGTCTCAGGTCTCTCTCCAGCCTAGTTTGCTGTCTGTTTCCACTTCTCTTTTCTTGAGCCGCTCCCTTCTATGCCCTTGCGCACTATCCTGACTTCTCCCGTCTGCTTACTTTGTGCCTTCCAACGCACAATGCGAACTACAGGTAGTGCTGCAGGGCCCACACCCTTTTATTTGCCTTACAGAGCAGCTCTGGAGCTGTTACAGTGCCCAGCTGCTGCAAGAAATCAGCTTGAATGCTTCAGGGGCTGGGGCATAGCCAACATGAGCCCCACACCGAAGGAGGGTGGAGGTGTTTAATGCGAACTAGGGGTCATCCAAGCGCCGCAAAAGGCTGCCATGCCCTGCATAACCCTTTTCTCTTTTCATATGCAGATGAGGGTTCCAGCCAACTTTGGCCCACTGCTTGGATGACATCACCGTATGCAAATTCGTCTCCTGCAGACCTTCCCCCAGGAATGCTTGTACTAGTTATTGCATATGGTTTGATATTTGATGGTGCTTCAGTATTAGGCAGCCTTCCGCCCTCCCATGTTCATCTGAAAAAATGTGGTCTCCCTGCAGTTGTTGTCCCCAGACGAGAGTTCCCTTGTGCTTCCTCAGTTGAATCTCCTTAACTTGACGGGGGAGGGGCTTGCCCGAGCAGCCACCCTCCCCAGCCCTATCCCAACTCATACTTATTTTGCATATGAGATCTCTATATCATGAAGATTGTTATCACAGGGTGAAGTTCATCCATTATATTTTAAAATAGGAAGGTTCAAATTACATATTTGAATTGCATCTATGTGCTGGATTCAAATGTCCCCCCCCCTTCCTTTCTCAATTGTGCCCGTCAGCAGCTATTCTAAGGTTGCTGCCAATGGGTGTGACACATTAATTTCTTCTGTGGGGTACACTGGACTCCACAAGGATTCACATTGGGGTGTAGAGTAGGATCTTGATCTGAGGCACCAACCGGCTCAAAGCTTTTGACTGTTCCCAAGATGCTCAGCGCATTCTCCTCTATAACCCCGCTTCCATGAACAGGGAGCTCAGTTTGTAGTTGGTGCCTTCAGTAGCAGGCCACTTAACAGGGGCCTGCCTCAGGCAGCCTATTCTTAGCTATTAATTTTGACAAGAAAATAAGAACTTTTTTTATGAGAATCTACAAGGGCTGCAGCAGGCTAGGTCTAATAGACATCTTTACTGCAGCTTCATCACTCCCAGCGGCGCTGTATACTCCCGTGCCCTGGTTGCTGGGTCACTGCAGCGGAGGCTCCGGTTTCTTCCTAAGGTCAGTCACACACGCACCGCCCTTCCGGATCACGAGGCCGCTGATGAAGGGGAGCGTGGCCGTAGGGGGTGGACCGTGTGCGCACTGGCGTGGACACTGATTACTGGGCAGCCGCTCCACGAGCCACCAGGTACAGTTAAGGAGCACAGGTCTGGGGTTTTTTCTCCCATATTAAACCAATTTTGTACTGCCCGCAGCGCATTGTGATAGGTAATAGGGCCTGATTCAGGTTGGATTGCAATCACAGTAAGCGATCCAACTGCAAAAATTGCTAAGAGCATACGCATGTGCCTGCATTTTCTGCGGCACCCCGCAGAGAATGCGATCGCCTCTGCCTGTCAATCGGGGCAGGGGGGGAGAGGGGGGTCAGCAACACTCCATTTCCAAGTCAGGGATGGAGCCAGGTGTTTGTGTCGGCCACTTGGGTCGCTGAGCTTAGTCACACAGCTACCTCATTGCGCCTCTTTTTTTCTTTGCGTCATGTGCTGTTTGGGGAGTGTTTTTTGGAAGGGCCATCATGCGTGACACTGCAGTGCTACTCCTAGATGGGCCAGGTGTTTGTGTCGGCCACTTGGGTCACTGAGCTTAGTCATCCAGCGACCTCGGTGCAAATTTTAGGACTAAAAATAATATTGTGAGGTGTGAGGTGTTAAGAATAGACTGAAAATGAGTTGAAATTATGGTTATTGAGGTTAATAATACTTTGGGATCAAAATGACTCCCAAATTCTATGATTTAAGCTGTTTTTTAGGGTTTTTTGAAAAAAACACCCGAATCCAAAACACACCCGAATCCGACAAAAAAAATTCGGTGAGGTTTAGCCAAAACGCGTTCGAACCCAAAACACGGCCGCGGAACCGAACCCAAAACCAAAACACAAAACCCGAAAAATTTCCGGTGCACATCTCTAGTGGCCATGCCATGTCACTGTGCAGGAGCCAGCACCGCTCACACACTAGTCCCCGGTGCAGCCCCCAACCCCCGGGACACCCGGAGCAACAAAATGTAGATTCAGGCCACCAGGCAACGCCCCTACCTATGAAACCATGCCTCCTTTTTACCATTGCGCTGCTTATCTGCGCGCACTGCATTACAATCTCCCTCGCCACCTCTCTGGGTGTCACCAGTGATAGTGACACCTCTGCCATGCTTGTAGCAGCTGGTCCTAAGATCTACGCCTCAAGCCCTGAGTGTTTGCCCTTGTGACTTGTTGATCATCATAGCAAAGCAGATGCTTACAGAAAACTGCAGGGGCTTAGATTGAAAATAAAAAAATTTGATGGGTATAAGGTAGAGAGGAGCGGGTTCGGTTCTCCGAGAACCGAATTCCCCACGAACTCCACGTGGTTTACACTGGTACGAGGCAGGCTCGGTTGTTCCCGCCTGACTCGGAAAACCTGAACAAGGGAAAATGTCATCATCCCGCTGTCGGATTCTCGCGAGATTCGGATTCCATATAAAGAGCTGCGCGTTGCCGCCATTTTTACTCGTGCATTGAAGAGAGAGCGGAGAGGACGTGGCTATGTTCTCTCAGTGGAAATCTCAATATCAGTGCTCAGTATCAGTGGATACTTATTGCTGCTCAGTAATACTAGTAGTGTGTCTCTCCTGCTCAGTGTCAGTTCTCAGTAGTATCCTCATCAGTGCTCAGTATCACTGCTCATTGTCTTGTGCTGCATTGTTGTGCTCAGCATACTACAGTACATTACTAATAGTCCAGTGCTGCATCTTGCTGCTCAGTGTCAGTTCTAGTATCCTCATCAGTGCTCACTATCCCTGCTCATTGCATTGTGGTGTTCTGTATACTACAGTAACATAGTAATATAGTAACATATAGTAACAAAGTTTTTGAGGTTGAATAGAGGCAAATTGCCCATCGTGTTCAACCTGTTTTAAGTTGTGATGATTCTACATACTTGCTGAATAATGTTTTATGACTAGTTAGCTACTACAACTCATGTTACCCCCGGATTAACCATGTTGATATTTTAAGTATTATAACCTTGGATAGCTTTTTCATTCAGAAATGTATCCATTCCTTTTTTAAATCCAATTACAGAGTCCGCCATTACCACCTTCCCTGGCAGGGAATTCCACATCCTGATTGCCCTAACAGTGAAGATCATAGTATCTCACCTGGCAGGTAAGTAGGAGTTGGGCCAGAGCTGTGGAGGATTGCTGCTCGGGCACCCCCTGTCAAGTGAAGGAGATCCAACTGAGGCAGCACAAGGGAACTCTCGAAAGAAGAACAAGGCTAGAGGAAGATCTGAGACAAAGAAATCTGACTTTTACCAGAGCTGACCAGAGGAAAGCACAAACACAGTCCCCCACTACCACAAATAATGCAGTCGAGTTTCCCACATTTGGGGAAATCACAGGGGTCAGCATACCCAGAATGCAATGAATGAACCTCACCCTGGGAGAACAATCTTCATGACCATGGTATCGCCTATGCAAAATAAGTATGATTTGGGATAGGGCTGGGGAGGGCCGCTGCTCAGGCACATCTCTGTCAAGTAAAGGAGATTCAACTGAGGCAGCACAAGGGAAATCTCATCTGGGGACAACAACTGCAGGGAGAACACATATTTTCAGATGAACATGGGAGGGCAGAAGGCTGCCTAATACTGAAGCACCCCCAAACAACAAACCAAATGCAACAACTAGTACAAGCATTCCTGGGGGAAGTTCTGCAGAAGACGGATTTGCATACGGTGATGTCATCCAAGCAGTGGGCCAAGGTTGGCTGGAACCCTCATCTGCATATGAAAAGAGAAAAGGGGTATGCAGGGCATGGCGGCCTTTTGCGGCGCTTGGATGACCCTTAGTTCGCATTAAACACCCCCACCCTCCTTCGGTGTGGGGCTCATGTTGCCAATGCCCCAGCCCCTGAAGCATTCAAGCTGATTTCTTACAGCAGCTTGGCACTGTAACAGCTCCAGAGCTGCTCTGTAAGGCAAGTAAAAGGGTGTGTAGTTTGCATTGTGCATTGGAAGGCACAAAGTAAGCAGACAGGAGGAGAAGTCAGGATAGTGCACAAGGGTATAAAAGGGAGGGGCTCAAGAAAAAAGAAGTGGAAACAGACAGCAAACTAGGCTGGAGAGAGACCTGAGACAAAGAGATCTGAATTATACGAGAGCCGACCAGGGGAAACACAAATTATGCAGTCAAGTTTCCCACATTTGGGGAAATCGCAGGGGCAGCACACCCAGAGTGCAATGGGTGAGCCTTGCCCTGGGAGAAGCACCTTCATGATCATAGTATCTCACCTGGCAGGTAAGTAGGAGTTGGGCTTGAGCTGGGGAGGGTCGCTGCTCGGGCACCCCCCTGTCAAGTGAAGGAGATCCAACTGAGGCAGCACAAGGGAACTCTCGAAAGAAGAACAAGGCTAGAGGAAGATCTGAAACAAAGAAATCTGACTTTTACCAGAGCTGACCAGAGGAAAACACAAACACAGTCCCCCACTACCACAAATAATGCAGTCGAGTTACCCACATTTGGGGAAATCACAGGGGTCAGCATACCCAGAATGCAATGAATGAACCTCACCCTGGGAGAATAATCTTCATGACCATGGTATCTCCTATGCAAAATAAGTATGATTTGGGATAGGGCTGGGGAGGGCCGCTGCTCAGGCACATCTCTGTCAAGTAAAGGAGATTCAACTGAGGCAGCACAAGGGAACTCTCATCTGGGACAACAACTGCAGGGAGAACACATATTTTCAGATGAACATGGGAGGGCAGAAGGCTGCCTAATACTGAAGCACCCCCAAACAACAAACCAAATGCAACAACTAGTGCAAGCATTCCTGGGGGAAGGCCTGCCGCAGATTGATTTGCATATGGTGATGTCATCCAAGCAGTGGGTCAAAGTTGGCTTCAACCTTCGTCTGCATATGAAAAGAGAAAAGGGGCGTGCAGGGCATGGCGGCCTTTTGCGGTGCTTGGATGACCCTTAGTTTGCATTAAACACCCCCACCCTCCTTCGGTGTGGGTCTCATGTTGGCCATGCCCCAGCCCCTGAAGCATTCAAGCTGATTTCTTGCAGCAGCTTGGCACTGTAACAGCTCCAGAGCTGCTCTGTAATGCAAGTAAAAGGGTGTGGGCCCTGCAGCACTACCTGTAGTTTGCATTGTGCATTGGAAGGCACAAAGTAAGCAGACAGGAGGAGAAGTCAGGATAGTGCACAAGGGTATAAAAGGGAGGGGCTCAAGAAAAAAGAAGTGGAAACAGACAGCAAACTAGGCTGTAGAGAGACCTGAGACAAAGAGATCTGAATTATACGAGAGCCGACCAGGGGAAACACAAATTCTGCAGTCAAGTTTCCCACATTTGGGGAAATCGCAGGGGCAGCACACCCAGAGTGCAATGGGTGAGCCTTGCCCTGGGAGAAGCACCTTCATGATCATAGTATCTCACCTGGCAGGTAAGTAGGAGTTGGGCTAGAGCTGGGGAGGGTCGCTGCTCGGGCACCCCCCTGTCAAGTGAAGGAGATCCAACTGAGGCAGCACAAGGGAACTCTCGAAAGAAGAACAAGGCTAGAGGAAGATCTGAGACAAAGAAATCTGACTTTTACCAGAGCTGACCAGAGGAAAACACAAACACAGTCCCCCACTACAACAAATAATGCAGTCGAGTTACCCACATTTGGGGAAATCACAGGGGTCAGCATACCCAGAATGCAATGAATGAACCTCACCCTGGGAGAACAATCTTCATGACCATGGTATCTCCTATGCAAAATAAGTATGATTTGGGATAGGGCTGGGGAGGGCCGCTGCTCAGGCACATCTCTGTCAAGTAAAGGAGATTCAACTGAGGCAGCACAAGGGAACTCTCATCTGGGGACAACAACTGCAGGGAGAACACATATTTTCAGATGAACATGGGAGGGAAGAAGGCTGCCTAATACTGAAGCACCCCCAAACAACAAACCAAATGCAACAACTAGTGCAAGCATTCCTGGGGGAAGGCCTGCAGCAGATGGATTTGCATATGGTGATGTCATCCAAGCAGTGGGTCAAAGTTGGCTTCAACCCTCGTCTGCATGTGAAAAAAGAAAAGGGGCGTGCAGGGCATGGCGGCCTTTTGCGGCGCTTGGATGACCCCTAGTCCGCATTAAACACCTCCACCCTCCTTCGGTGTGGGGCTCATGTTGGCTATGCCTCAGCCCCTGAAGCATTCAAGCTGATTTCTTGCAGTAGCTGGGCTCTGTAACAGCTCCAGAGCTGCTCTGTACGGCAAGTAAAAGGGTGTGGGCCCTGCAGCACTACCTGTAGTTTGCATTGTGCATTGGAAGGCACAAAGTAAGCAGACGGGAGAAGTCAGGATAGTGCGCAAGGGCATAGAAGGGAGCAGCTCAAGAAAAGAGAAGTGGAAACAGACAGCAAACTAGGCTGGAGAGAGACCTGAGACAAAGAGATCTGAATTATACGAGAGCCGACCAGGGGAAACACAAATTATGCAGTCAAGTTTCCCACATTTGGGGAAATCGCAGGAGCAGCACACCCAGAGTGCAATGGGTGAGCCTTGCTGTCACGTTTGAATAGAGAAAGGAGGATCACAAATTATATGTGATCTAAGGTGTGGTGATTACCTGCAGGAATAATCACCAATAATGTTTTCAAGTGACTGTATATATATAATTTTGTATTCTTTCAGCCGAGATGTGACAACATGGCTGACATGCAATGTCCTGCATTTGACCCCCATAGGTCCAGGCCAAGAGAGATCTGCAGTCCATTTAAAGTAATCCAAAACTGGGATTGATATTTTAGCTTTTATTTTTACTTAAAGTACAATAACTTTTACCATTTTAATTTGTTTTAATAGTATATTGACAGTATTGTTTTCTTTCAAAAATCCACTTAATTTTCTTTACCCTATTATTAAAATGGTAATTGACAAAAACAAACTACATTGTCACCAGAAGAGCAATACAAAATGTACAAGTGATATATTAAAATCATCTTTCCAGCTTGAATTTCAATGATGCATTGGGGCAACAATTTTGTGAGAAACATCTTCACCCTTAAATAAAGATTTTCTTAATTCCTTACCTGTGTGCTAATTAGATATCACCTTGTTTTCACATTAAACAGACTTCCACATGAGAAAGCAGCATGAGAATGCTTATTAGCCTTTGTCAGTAAGTACTTTTGCAAAGTGTCGCTGTGGCGCAATCAGTTAGTGTGTACGGCTATTAACCAAAAGGTTTGTGGTTCAATCCCACCCAGGGATGTAATTGACCTTGTTATCAGATTTTGGTGATCTTTAAGTAGACAAGTCAAAATTTCGAAAACCCCTGTTATGGTGTAGGGTACCTGGCCTTCTTGCTGCAATTGTTCATGCCGTTGGCTTGTGTTCTGTTGAATGCCACGTTCTGCCACGTTCTGCGGCATGCTTAAGGTGTGAGCTGGTAAGATGCTCACCTTAGTTTAACAATAAATCCTTTCCTCGAAATGTCCGTCTCCCTGGGCACAGTTCCTATAACTGGAGTCTGGAGGAGGGGCATAGAGGGAGGAGCCAGTTCACACCCTTTGAAAGTCTTAAAGTGCCCATGTCTCTTGCGGATCCCGTCTATACCCCATGGTTCTTAATGTGACCCCAGCATCCTTTACGGACTAAGAGAAAAGGATGCCCTTGTGTACTATCCTGACTTCTCCTCCCGTCTGCCTACTTTGTGCCTTCCAACGCACAATGCGAACTACAGGTGGTGCTGCAGGGCCCACACCCTTTTACTTGCCTTACAGAGCAGCTCTGGAGCTGTTACAGTGCCCAGCTGCTGCAAGAAATCAGCATGAATGCTTCAGGGGATGGGGCATGGCCAACATGAGCCCCACACCAAAGGAGGGTGGGGGTGTTTAATGCGAACTAGGGGTCATCCAAGCACTGCAAAAGGCCGCCATGCCCTGCATGCCCCTTTTCTCTTTTTATATGCAGATGAGGGTTCCAGCCAACTTTGGCCCACTGCTTGGATGACATCACCGTATGCAAATCCGTCTGCTGCAGACCTTCCCCCAGGAATGCTTGTACTAGTTGTTGGATATGGTTTGATATTTGATGGTGCTTCAGTATTAGGCAGCCTTCCGCCCTCCCATGTTCATCTGAAAAGATGTGGTCTCCCTGCAGTTGTTGTCCCCAAACGAGAGTTCCCTTGTGCTTCCTCAGTTGAATCTCCTTAACTTGACGGGGGAGGGGCTGCCCGAGCTGCCACCCTCCCCAGCCCTATCCCAACTCATACTTATTTTACATATTAGATCTCTTGATCATGAAGATTGTTCTCACAGGGTGAGGTTCATCCATTATATTTTAAAATAGGAAGGTACAAATTACATATTTGAATTGCATCTATGTGCTGGATTCAAATGCCCCCCCCCTTCCTTTCTCAATTGTGCCCGTCAGCAGCTATTCTAAGGTTGCTGCCAATGGGTGTGACACATTAATTTCTTCTGTGGGGTACACTGGACTCCACAAGGATTCACATTGGGGTGTAGAGTAGGATCTTGATCTGAGGCACCAACCGGCTCAAAGCTTTTGACTGTTCCCAAGATGCTCAGCGCATCCTCCTCTATAACCCCGCTTCCATGAACAGGGAGCTCAGTTTGTAGTTGGTGCCTTCAGTAGCAGGCCACTTAACAGGGGCCTGCCTCAGGCAGCCTATTCTTAGCTATTAATTTTGACAAGAAAAGAAGAACTTGTTTTATGAGAATCTACAAGGGCTGCAGCAGGCTAGGTCTAATAGACATCTTTACTGCAGCTTCATCACTCCCAGCGGCGCTGTATACTCCCGTGCCCTGGTTGCTGGGTCACTGCAGCGGAGGCTCCGGTTTCTTCCTAAGGTCAGTCACACACACACCGCCCTTCCGGATCACGAGGCCGCTGATTAAGGGGAGCGTGGCCGTAGGGGGTGGGCCGTGTGCGCACTGGGGTGGACACTGATTACTGGGCAGCCGCTCCACTAGCCACCAGGTACAGTTAAGGAGCACAGGTCTGGGGGTTTTTCTCCTATATTAACCCAATTTTGTACTGCCCGCAGCGCTATGTGATAGGTAATAGGGCCTGATTCAGGTTGGATTGCAATCACAATAAGCAATCCAACTGCAAAAATTGCTAAGAGCATACGCATGTGCCTGCATGCGATCGCCTCTGCCTGTCAATCGGGGCAGGGGGGGAGAGTGGGGTCAGCAACACTCCATTTCCAAGTCAGGGATGGAGCAGTGCGGGGGCAAGGCTTCAAAATGGGGTCTGCAATGGAGGAGACACAGGGGGCGTGGTCACAGCGGCTGTATGACATCACATTCAGCCGCTGTGATCACAAAAATGGTGGCGGCTTCCTGCGCGCACATACAGTCTGCACCAGCAGGAGGCTACACCATTGTTTATGATCACGCTGAACTGCAGTGCGACTGCAATTACAGCATGGTCAAGAAGGGAGGTGTCATACTGGGTGGCCATGCCCTGTCACTGTGCAGGAGCCAGCACCGCTTACACACTAGTCCCCGGGTGCAGCCCCCAACCCCCGGGACACCCGGAGCAACAAAATGTAGATTCAGGCCACCAGGCCACGCCCCTACCTATGAAATCATGCCTCCTTTTTACCATTGCGCTGCTTATTTGCACGCACTGCATTACAATCTCCCTCGTTACCTCTCTGGGTGTCACCAGTGATAGTGACACCTCTGCCATGCTTGTAGCAGCTGGTCCAAAGATCTATGCCTCAAGCCCTGAGTGTTTGCCCTTGTGACTTGTTGATCATCATAGCGAAGCAGATGCTTACAGAAAACTGCAGGGGCTTAGATTGAAAATAAAAAAAATTGATGGGTATAAGGTAGAGAGGAGCGGGTTCGGTTCTCCGAGAACCGAATTCCCCACGAACTCCACGTGGTTTACACTGGTCTGAGGCAGGCTCGGTTGTTCCCGCCTGACTCGGAAAACCTGAACAAGGGAAAATGTCATCATCCCGCTGTCGGATTCTCGCGAGATTCGGATATTATATATAGAGCTGCGCGTTGCCGCCATTTTTACTCGTGCATTGAAGAGAGAGCGGAGAGGACGTGGCTATGTTCTCTCAGTGGAAATCTCAATATCAGTGCTCAGTATCAGTGGTTACTTATTGCTGCTCAGTAATACTAGTAGTGTGTCTCTCCTGCTCAGTGTCAGTTCTCAGTAGTATCCTCATCAGTGCTCAGTATCACTGCTCATTGTCTTGTGCTGCATTGTGGTGCTCAGCATACTACAGTACATTACTAATAGTCCAGTGCTGCATCTTGCTGCTCAGTGTCAGTTCTAGTATCCTCATCAGTGCTCACTATCACTGCTCATTGCATTGTGGTGTTCTGTATACTACAGTAATATAGTAACATATAGTAACATAGTTTTTGAGGTTGAATAGAGGCAAATTGCCCATCGTGTTCAACCTGTTTTAAGTTGTGATGATTCTACATACTTGCTGAATAATGTTTTATGACTAGTTAACTACTATAACTCATGTTACCCCCGGATTAACCATGTTGATATTTTAAGTATTATAACCTTGGATAGCTTTTTCATTCAGAAATGTATCCATTCCTTTTTTAAATCCAATTACAGAGTCCGCCATTACCACCTTCCCTGGCAGGGAATTCCACATCCTGATTGCCCTAACAGTGAAGAACCCTTTCCTCCATTGCATTCTGAATTTCCTCCAGTCGCAGCGAGTGACCACGTGTTCTTTTATTAAATAATTCCTCTGATAACTCTTTGTTATGTATCTTTACATATTTGAAGATATTAATAATATCTCCTCTTAGGCACCTCTTTTCTAGTGTATACATATTCAGCCTAGTAAGTCTTGGGTATGGGTGAAGATGTTTCTCACAAAATTGTTGCACCAAAGCATCATTGAAATTCAAGCTGGAAAGATGATTTTAATATATCACTTGTACATTTTGTACTGCTCTTCTGGTGACAATGTAGTTTGTTTTTGTCAATTACCATTTTAATAATAGGGTAAAGAAAATTAAGTGGATTTTTGAAAGAAAACAATACTGTCAATATACTATTAAAACAAATTAAAATGGTAAAAGTTATTGTACTTTAAGTAAAAATAAAAGAGCCAAAATATCAATCCCAGTTTTGGATTACTTTAATTAACAAAAAACAATGCATATAGCAGAGGATAGTTTCAATCTGCCTACCTCTGGGTTATGGGCCCAGCATGCTTCCGTTGCAGTACTCTGCTGCTCATGTAAGTGCAAGAGATCCTGAAGCACTCACTCATCATGGGAAAGTACCAATGTGTTTCTTACAAAAACTCTCCAGATTATTGACTTTTTAAAGTTTTTCTAGGAAACGTTCTAGATGAATGCTTATTAGCCTTTGTCAGTATATACTTTTACGAGGTGTCTCTGTGGTGCAATCGGTTAGCATGTTTGGCTATTAACCAAAAGGTTGGTGGTTCAATCCCACCCATGGATGTAATTGACCTTGTGATTAGATTTTGGTAATCTTTAAGTAGACAAGTCAAAATGTCAAACTCCCTTTTATGGTGTAGGGTACCTGGCCTTCTCTGATGTAATCAGAGTTAGATTTGATTAAGTGATTTTATAAAAAACAGCTAGGAAGCACAATTTAGCAGTGGGTTGCAGAGAAAAAAAACTATGCTGGCAGAAAAGTCCAATTGAGTGATTAAACAGCTCTTCATTTTCTGATTTTATGTTTATGCTAACAAATTTGCTCTCTGAAAAGTGTCCACAAAGTAAAGTCTCTGATTAACACCTTTGTAGGAATGGTTTTTCACCTATTACTGAATTAAACTTGCTTCATTGGAAAGGCAGCAAGATGCATCCTCATTTCAATGTCTACTGAAATAATACAGGTTGACACCAGGAAACATAAACGTCACTGCATCCTTGCTGCTTCCTCATGGGGAAGTCTGTTTAATGTGAAAACAAGGTGATATCTAATCAGCACACAGGTAAGGAATTAAGAAAATCTTTCTTTATGGGTGAAGATGTTTCTCACAAAATTGTTGCACCAAAGCATCATTGAAATTCAAGCTGGAATGATGATTTTAATATATCACTTGTACATTTTGTACTGCTCTTCTGGTGACAATGTAGTTTGTTTTTGTCAATTACCATTTTAATAATAGGGTAAAGAAAATTAAGTGGATTTTTGAAAGAAAACAATACTGTCAATATACTATTAAAACAAATTAAAATGGTAAAAGTTATTGTACTTTAAGTAAAAATAAAAGAGCCAAAATATCAATCCCAGTTTTGGATTACTTTAATTAACAAAAAACAATGCATATAGCAGAAGATAGTTTCAATCTGCCTACCTCTGGGTTATGGGCCCAGCATGCTTCCGTTGCAGTACTCTGCTGCTCATGTAAGTGCAAGAGATCCTGAAGCACTCACTCATCATGGGAAAGTAGCAATGTGTTTCTTACAAAAACTCTCCAGATTATTGACTTTTTAAAGTTTTTCTAGGAAACGTTCTAGATGAATGCTTATTAGCCTTTGTCAGAATGGACTTTTACGAGGTGTCTCTGTGGTGCAATCGGTTAGCATGTTTGGCTATTAACCAAAAGGTTGGTGGTTCAATCCCACCCAGGGATGTAATTGACCTTGTGATCAGATTTTGGTGATCTTTAAGTAGACAAGTCAAAATTTCAAACCCCCTCTTATGGTGTAGGGTACCTGGCCTTCTCTGATGTAATCAGAGTTAGATTTGATTAAGTGATTTTATAAAAAACAGCTAGGAAGCACAATTTAGCAGTGGGTTGCAGAGAAAAAAAAATTATGCTGGCAGAAAAGTCCAATTGAGTGATTAAACAGCTCTTCATTTTCTGACTTTATTTTTATGCTAACAAATTTGCTCTCTGAAAAGTGTCCACAAAGCCAAGTCTCTGATTAACACCTTTGTAGGAATGTTTTTTCACCTATTACTGAATTAAACTTGCTACATTGGAAAGGCAGCAAGATGCATCCTCATTTCAATGTCTACTGAAATAATACAGGTTGACACCAGGAAACATAAACGTTACTGCATCCTTGCTGCTTTCTCATGTGGAAGTCTGTTTAATGTGAAAACAAGGTAATATCTAATCAGCACACAGATAAGGAATTAAGAAAATCTTTCTTTATGGGTGAAGATGTTTCTCACAAAATTGTTGTCCCAATGCATCATTGAAATTCAAGATGGAAGATGATTTTAATATATCACTTGTACATTTTGCATTGCTCTTCTGGTGACAGATTTCCCCAAATGTGGGAAACTTGACTGCATAATTTGTGTTTCCCCTGGTCGGCTCTCGTATAATTCAGATCTCTTTGTCTCAGGTCTCTCTCCAGCCTAGTTTGCTGTCTGTTTCCACTTCTCTTTTCTTGAGCTGCTCCCTTCTATGCCCTTGCGCACTATCCTGACTTCTCCCGTCTGCTTACTTTGTGCCTTCCAATGCACAATGCAAACTACAGGTAGTGCTGCAGGGCCCACACCCTTTTACTTGCCGTACAGAGCAGCTCTAGAGCTGTTACAGTGCCCAGCTGCTGCAAGAAATCAGCTTGTATGCTTCAGGGGCTGGGGCATAGCCAACATGAGCCCCACACCGAAGGAGGGTGGAGGTGTTTAATGCGAACTAGGGGTCATCCAAGCGCCGCAAAAGGCCGCCATGCCCTGCACGCTCCTTTTCTCTTTTCATATGCAGACGAGGGTTGAAGCCAACTTTGACCCACTGCTTGGATGACATCACCATATGCAAATCCATCTGCTGCAGGCCTTCCCCCAGGAATGCTTGCACTAGTTGTTGCATTTGGTTTGTTGTTTGGGGGTGCTTCAGTATTAGGCAGCCTTCTTCCCTCCCATGTTCATCTGAAAATATGTGTTCTCCCTGCAGTTGTTGTCCCCAGATGAGAGTTCCCTTGTGCTGCCTCAGTTGAATCTCCTTTACTTGACAGAGATGTGCCTGAGCAGCGGCCCTCCCCAGCCCTATCCCAAATCATACTTATTTTGCATAGGAGATACCATGGTCATGAAGATTGTTCTCCCAGGGTGAGGTTCATTCATTGCATTCTGGGTATGCTGACCCCTGTGATTTCCCCAAATGTGGGTAACTCGACTGCATTATTTGTTGTAGTGGGGGACTGTGTTTGTGTTTTCCTCTGGTCAGCTCTGGTAAAAGTCAGATTTCTTTGTCTCAGATCTTCCTCTAGCCTTGTTCTTCTTTCGAGAGTTCCCTTGTGCTGCCTCAGTTGGATCTCCTTCACTTGACAGGGGGGTGCCCGAGCAGCGACCCTCCACAGCTCTAGCCCAACTCCTACTTACCTGCCAGGTGAGATACTATGATCATGAAGGTGCTTCTCCCAGGGCAAGGCTCACCCATTGCACTCTGGGTGTGCTGCCCCTGCGATTTCCCCAAATGTGGGAAACTTGACTGCAGAATTTGTGTTTCCCCTGGTCGGCTCTCGTATAATTCAGATCTCTTTGTCTCAGGTCTCTCTACAGCCTAGTTTGCTGTCTGTTTCCACTTCTTTTTTCTTGAGCCCCTCCCTTTTATACCCTTGTGCACTATCCTGACTTCTCCTCCTGTCTGCTTACTTTGTGCCTTCCAATGCACAATGCAAACTACAGGTAGTGCTGCAGGGCCCACACCCTTTTACTTGCCTTACAGAGCAGCTCTGGAGCTGTTACAGTGCCATGCTGCTGCAAGAAATCAGCTTGAATGCTTCAGGGGCTGGGGCATGGCCAACATGAGACCCACACCGAAGGAGGGTGGGGGTGTTTAATGCAAACTAAGGGTCATCCAAGCACCGCAAAAGGCCGCCATGCCCTGCACGCCCCTTTTCTCTTTTCATATGCAGACGAAGGTTGTAGCCAACTTTGACCCACTGCTTGGATGACATCACCATATGCAAATCCATCTGCGGCAGGCCTTCCCCCAGGAATGCTTGCACTAGTTGTTGCATTTGGTTTGTTGTTTGGGGGTGCTTCAGTATTAGGCAGCCTTCTGCCCTCCCATGTTCATCTGAAAATATGTGTTCTCCCTGCAGTTGTTGTCCCCAGATGAGAGTTCCCTTGTGCTGCCTCAGTTGAATCTCCTTTACTTGACAGAGATGTGCCTGAGCAGCGGCCCTCCCCAGCCCTATCCCAAATCATACTTATTTTGCATAGGAGATACCATGGTCATGAAGATTATTCTCCCAGGGTGAGGTTCATTCATTGCATTCTGGGTATGCTGACCCCTGTGATTTCCCCAAATGTGGGTAACTCGACTGCATTATTTGTGGTAGTGGGGGACTGTGTTTGTGTTTTCCTCTGGTCAGCTCTGGTAAAAGTCAGATTTCTTTGTTTCAGATCTTCCTCTAGCCTTGTTCTTCTTTCGAGAGTTCCCTTGTGCTGCCTCAGTTGGATCTCCTTCACTTGACAGGGGGGTGCCCGAGCAGCGACCCTCCCCAGCTCAAGCCCAACTCCTACTTACCTGCCAGGTGAGATACTATGATCATGAAGGTGCTTCTCCCAGGGCAAGGCTCACCCATTGCACTCTGGGTGTGCTGCCCCTGCGATTTCCCCAAATGTGGGAAACTTGACTGCATAATTTGTGTTTCCCCTGGTCGGCTCTCGTATAATTCAGATCTCTTTGTCTCAGGTCTCTCTCCAGCCTAGTTTGCTGTCTGTTTCCACTTCTTTTTTCTTGAGCCCCTCCCTTTTATACCCTTGTGCACTATCCTGACTTCTCCTCCTGTCTGCTTACTTTGTGCCTTCCAATGCACAATGCAAACTACACACCCTTTTACTTGCCTTACAGAGCAGCTCTGGAGCTGTTACAGTGCCAAGCTGCTGTAAGAAATCAGCTTGAATGCTTCAGGGGCTGGGGCATTGTCAACATGAGCCCCACACCGAAGGAGGGTGGGGGTGTTTAATGCGAACTAAGGGTCATCCAAGCGCCGCAAAAGGCCGCCATGCCCTGCATACCCCTTTTCTCTTTTCATATGCAGATGAGGGTTCCAGACAACTTTGGCCCACTGCTTGGATGACATCACCGTATGCAAATCCGTCTTCTGCAGAACTTCCCCCAGGAATGCTTGTACTAGTTGTTGCATTTGGTTTGTTGTTTGGGGGTGCTTCAGTATTAGGCAGCCTTCTGCCCTCCCATGTTCATCTGAAAATATGTGTTCTCCCTGCAGTTGTTGTCCCCAGATGAGAGTTCCCTTGTGCTGCCTCAGTTGAATCTCCTTTACTTGACAGAGATGTGCCTGAGCAGCGGCCCTCCCCAGCCCTATCCCAAATCATACTTATTTTGCATAGGCGATACCATGGTCATGAAGATTGTTCTCCCAGGGTGAGGTTCATTCATTGCATTCTGGGTATGCTGACCCCTGTGATTTCCCCAAATGTGGGAAACTCGACTGCATTATTTGTGGTAGTGGGGGACTGTGTTTGTGCTTTCCTCTGGTCAGCTCTGGTAAAAGTCAGATTTCTTTGTCTCAGATCTTCCTCTAGCCTTGTTCTTCTTTCGAGAGTTCCCTTGTGCTGCCTCAGTTGGATCTCCTTCACTTGACAGGGGGTGCCCGAGCAGCAATCCTCCACAGCTCTGGCCCAACTCCTACTTACCTGCCAGGTGAGATACTATGATCTTCACTGTTAGGGCAATCAGGATGTGGAATTCCCTGCCAGGGAAGGTGGTAATGGCGGACTCTGTAATTGGATTTAAAAAAGGAATGGATACATTTCTGAATGAAAAAGCTATCCAAGGTTATAATACTTAAAATATCAACATGGTTAATCCGGGGGTAACATGAGTTGTAGTAGCTAACTAGTCATAAAACATTATTCAGCAAGTATGTAGAATCATCACAACTTAAAACAGGTTGAACACGATGGGCAATTTGCCTCTATTCAACCTCAAAAACTATGTTACTATATGTTACTATATTACTATGTTACTGTAGTATACAGAACACCACAATGCAATGAGCAGTGATAGTGAGCACTGATGAGGATACTAGAACTGACACTGAGCAGCAAGATGCAGCACTGGACTATTAGTAATGTACTGTAGTATGCTGAGCACAACAATGCAGCACAAGACAATGAGCAGTGATACTGAGCACTGATGAGGATACTACTGAGAACTGACACTGAGCAGGAGAGACACACTACTAGTATTACTGAGCAGCAATAAGTATCCACTGATACTGAGCACTGATATTGAGATTTCCACTGAGAGAACATAGCCACGTCCTCTCCGCTCTCTCTTCAATGCACGAGTAAAAATGGCGGCAACGCGCAGCTCTTTATATGGAATCCGAATCTCGCGAGAATCCGACAGCGGGATGATGACATTTTCCCTTGTTCAGGTTTTCCGAGTCAGGCGGGAACAACCGAGCCTACCTCGTACCAGTGTAAACCACGTGGAGTTCGTGGGGAATTCGGTTCTCGGAGAACCGAACCCGCTCCTCTCTACCTTATACCCATCAATTTTTTTTATTTTCAATCTAAGCCCCTGCAGTTTTCTGTAAGCATCTGCTTTGCTATGATGATCAACAAGTCACAAGGGCAAACACTCAGGGCTTGAGGCGTAGATCTTAGGACCAGCTGCTACAAGCATGGCAGAGGTGTCACTATCACTGGTGACACCCAGAGAGGTGGCGAGGGAGATTGTAATGCAGTGCGCGCAGATAAGCAGCGCAATGGTAAAAAGGAGGCATGGTTTCATAGGTAGGGGCGTGGCCTGGTGGCCTGAATCTACATTTTGTTGCTCCGGGTGTCCCGGGGGTTGGGGGCTGCACCGGAGACTAGTGTGTGAGCGGTGCTGGCTCCTGCACAGTGACATGGCATGGCCACTAGAGATGTGCACCGGAAATTTTTCGGGTTTTGTGTTTTGGTTTTGGGTTCGGTTCCGCGGCCGTGTTTTGGGTTCGAACGCGTTTTGGCTAAACCTCACCGAATTTTTTTTGTCGGATTCGGGTGTGTTTTGGATTCGGGTGTTTTTTTCAAAAAACCCTAAAAAACAGCTTAAATCATAGAATTTGGGAGTCATTTTGATCCCAAAGTATTATTAACCTCAATAACCATAATTTCCACTCATTTTCAGTCTATTCTTAACACCTCACACCTCACAATATTATTTTTAGTCCTAAAATTTGCACCGAGGTCGCTGGATGACTAAGCTCAGTGACCCAAGTGGCCGACACAAACACCTGGCCCATCTAGGAGTGGCACTGCAGTGTCACGCATGATGGCCCTTCCAAAAAACACTCCCCAAACAGCACATGACGCAAAGAAAAAAAGAGGCGCAATGAGGTAGCTGTGTGACTAAGCTCAGCGACCCAAGTGGCCGACACAAACACCTGGCCCATCTAGGAGTGGCACTGCAGTGTCACGCAGGATGGCCCTTCCAAAAAACACTCCCCAAACAGCACATGACGCAAAGAAAAAAAGAGGTGCAATGAGGTAGCTGTGTGACTAAGCTCAGCGACCCAAGTGGCCGACACAAACACCTGGCCCATCTAGGAGTGGCACTGCAGTGTCACGCAGGATGGCCCTTCCAAAAACACTCCCCAAACAGCACATGACGCAAAGAAAAAAAGAGGCGCAATGAGGTAGCTGTGTGACTAAGCTCAGCGACCCAAGTGGCCGACACAAACACCTGGCCCATCTAGGAGTGGCACTGCAGTGTCACGCAGGATGGCCCTTCCAAAAAACACTCCCCAAACAGCACATGACGCAAAGAAAAAAAGAGGCGCAATGAGGTAGCTGTGTGACTAAGCTCAGCGACCCAAGTGGACGACACAAACACCTGGCCCATCTAGGAGTGTCACTGCAGTGTCACGCAGGATGGCCCTTCCAAAAAACACTCCCCAAACAGCACATGACGCAAAGAAAAAAAGAGGCGCAATGAGGTAGCTGTGTGACTAAGCTCAGCGACCCAAGTGGCCGACACAAACACCTGGCCCATCTAGGAGTGGCACTGCAGTGTCACGCAGGATGGCCCTTCCAAAAAACACTCCCCAAACAGCACATGACGCAAAGAAAAATAAAAGAAAAAAGAGGTGCAAGGTGGAATTGCCTTGGGCCCTCCCACCCACCCTTATGTTGTATAAACAGGACATGCACACTTTAACCAACCCATCATTTCAGTGACAGGGTCTGCCACACGACTGTGACTGAAATGACGGGTTGGTTTGGACCCCCACCAAAAAAGAAGCAATTAATCTCTCCTTGCACAAACTGGCTCTATAGAGGCAAGATGTCCACCTCATCATCATCCTCCGATTCATCACCGTGTACATCCCCCTCCTCACAGATTATCAATTCGTCCCCACTGGAATCCACCATCTCAGCTTCCTGTGTACTTTGTGGAGGCAATTGCTGCTGGTCAATGTCTCCACGGAGAAATTGATTATAATTCATTTTAATGAACATCATCTTCTCCACATTTTCTGGAAGTAACCTCGTACGCCGATTGCTGACAAGGTGAGCGGCGGCACTAAACACTCTTTCGGAGTACACACTTGTGGGAGGGCAACTTAGGTAGAATAAAGCCAGTTTGTGCAAGGGCCTCCAAATTGCCTCTTTTTCCTGCCAGTATACGTACGGACTGTCTGACATGCCTACTTGGATGCGGTCACTCATATAATCCTCCACCATTCTTTCAATGGTGAGAGAATCATATGCAGTGACAGTAGACGACATGTCCGTAATCGTTGGCAGGTCCTTCAGTCCGGACCAGATGTCAGCATCAGCAGTCGCTCCAGACTGCCCTGCATCACCGCCAGCGGGTGGGCTCGGAATTCTGAGCCTTTTCCTCGCACCCCCAATTGCGGGAGAATGTGAAGGAGGAGCTGTTGACCGATCAAGTTCCGCTTGACTTGATAATTTTCTCACCAGCAGGTCTTTGAACCCCTGCAGACTTGTGTCTGCCGGAAAGAGAGATACAACGTAGGTTTTAAATCTAGGATCGAGCACGGTGGCCAAAATGTAGTGCTCTGATTTCAACAGATTGACCACCCGTGAATCCTGGTTAAGCGAATGAAGGGCTCCATCCACAAGTCCCACATGCCTAGCGGAATCGCTCTGTCTTAGCTCCTCCTTCAATGTCTCCAGCTTCTTCTGCAAAAGCCTGATGACGGGAATGACCTGACTCAGGCTGGCAGTGTCTGAACTGACTTCACGTGTGGCAAGTTCAAAAGGTTGCAGAACCTTGCACAACGTTGAAATCATTCTCCACTGCGCTTGAGACAGGTGCATTCCACCTCCTATATCGTGGTCAGATGTATAGGCTTGAATGGCCTTTTGCTGCTCCTCCATCCTCTGAAGCATATAGAGGGTTGAATTCCACCTCGTTACCACTTCTTGCTTCAGATGATGGCAGGGCAGGTTCAGGCGTTTTTGGTGTTGCTCCAGTCTTCTGTACGTGGTGCCTGTACGCCGAAAGTGTCCCGCAATTCTTGTGGCCACCGACAGCATCTCTTGCACGCCCCTGTCGTTTTTTAAATAATTCTGCACCACCAAATTCAAGGTATGTGCAAAACATGGGACGTGCTGGAATTTGCCCAGATATAATGCACGCACAATATTGCTGGCGTTGTCCGATGCCACAAATCCACAGGAGAGTCCAATTGGGGTAAGCCATTCTGTGATGATCTTCCTTAGTTGCCGTAAGAGGTTTTCAGCTGTGTGCGTATTCTGGAAAGCGGTGATACAAAGCGTAGCCTGCCTAGGAAAGAGTTGGCGTTTGCGAGATGCTGCTACTGGTGCCGCCGCTGCTGTTCTTGCGGCGGGAGTCAATACATCTACCCAGTGGGCTGTCACAGTCATATAGTCCTGAGTCTGCCCTGCTCCACTTGTCCACATGTCCGTGGTTAAGTGGACATTGGGTACAACTGCATTTTTTAGGACACTGGTGAGTCTTTTTCTGAGGTCTGTGTACATTTTCGGTATCGCCTGCCTAGAGAAATGGAACCTAGATGGTATTTGGTACCGGGGACACAGTACCTCAATCAAGTCTATAGTTGGCTCTGAAGTAATGATGGATACCGGAACCACGTTTCTCACTGCCCAGGATGCCAAGGCCTCAGTTATCCGCTTTGCAGCAGGATGACTGCTGTGATATTTCATCTTCCTTGCAAAGGACTGTTGGACAGTCAATTGCTTGGTGGAAGTAGTAAAAGTGGTCTTACGACTTCCCCTCTGGGATGACCATCGACTCCCAGCAGCAACAACAGCAGCGCCAGCAGCAGTAGGCGTTACACTCAAGGATGCATCGGAGGAATCCCAGGCAGGAGAGAACTCGTCAGAATTGCCAGTGACATGGCCTGCAGGACTATTGGCATTCCTGGGGAAGGAGGAAATTGACACTGAGGGAGTTGGTGGGGTGGTTTGCGTGAGCTTGGTTACAAGAGGAAGGGATTTACTGGTCAGTGGACTGCTTCCGCTGTCGCCCAAAGTTTTTGAACTTGTCACTGACTTATGATGAATGCGCTGCAGGTGACGTATAAGGGAGGATGTTCCGAGGTGGTTAACGTCCTTACCCCTACTTATTACAGCTTGACAAAGGCAACACACGGCTTGACACCTGTTGTCCGCATTTCTGTTGAAATACTTCCACACCGAAGAGCTGATTTTTTTGGTATTTTCACCAGGCATGTCAATGGCCATATTCCTCCCACGGACAACAGGTGTCTCGCCGGGTGCCTGACTTAAACAAACCACCTCACCATCAGAATCCTCCTTGTCAATTTCCTCCCCAGCGCCAGCAACACCCATATCCTCCTCATCCTGGTGTACTTCAACACTGACATCTTCAATCTGACTATCAGGAACTGGACTGCGGGTGCTCCTTCCAGCACTTGCAGGGGGCGTGCAAATGGTGGAAGGTGCATGCTCTTCACGTCCAGTGTTGGGAAGGTCAGGCATCGCAACCGACACAATTGGACTCTCCTTGTGGATTTGTGATTTTGAAGAACGCACAGTTCTTTGCTGTGCTTTTGCCAGCTTAAGTCTTTTCATTTTTCTAGCGAGAGGCTGAGTGCTTCCATCCTCATGTGAAGCTGAACCACTAGCCATGAACATAGGCCAGGGCCTCAGCCGTTCCTTGCCACTCCGTGTGGTAAATGGCATATTGGCAAGTTTATGCTTCTCCTCCGACGATTTTTATTTAGATTTTTGAGTCCTTTTTTTACTGATCTTTTGTGTTTTGGATTTTACATGCTCTGTACTATGACATTGGGCATCGGCCTTGGCAGACGACGTTGATGGAATTTCATCGTCTCGGCCATGACTAGTGGCAGCAGCTTCAGCACGAGGTGGAAGTGGATCTTGATCTTTCCCTATTTTTGGAACCTCAACATTTTTGTTCTCCATATTTTAATAGGCACAACTAAAAGGCACCTCAGGTAAACAATGGAGATGGATGGATACTAGTATACTTATGGATGACGAGTGACTGACGACACAGAGGTAGCTACAGCCGTGGACTACCGTACTGCGTCTGCTAGTATAGAGATGATAATTAATGATATAAAAAAATATATATATAACTACTGTAGGTATATATAATATAATGACGGACCTGGTGGACACTGTCAGCAGACTGCTAAACTACTAGTATGAAGAAGATAGAAAAAAACTTGCACCACAGGTAGGTAGGTATACAATTATGGACGAGCACTGACGACACAGAGATAGCCACAGCCGTGGCCTACCGTACTGCGTCTGCTAGTATAGAGATGATAATTAATGATATAAAAAAAAATATATATAACTACTGTAGGTATATATAATATAATGATGGACCTGGTGGACACTGTCAGCAGACTGCTAAACTACTAGTATGAAGAAGATAGAAAAAAAAACCCACCACAGTTAGGTATACAATTATGGACGAGTGACGACACAGAGGTAGGTACAGCCGTGCACTACCGTACTGCGTCTGCTAGTATAGATAATATACTAAATATATTACTACTGTAGGTATATAATATAATGACGGACCTGGTGGACACTGTCAGCAGACTCCTAAACTACTAGTATGAAGAAGATAGAAAAAAAAACCCCACCACAGGTAGGTATACAATTATGGACGAGCACTGACGACACAGAGGTAGGTACAGCCGTGGACTACCGTACTGCGTCTGCTAGTATAGATAATATAATAAATATATTACTACTGTAGGTATATAATATAATGACGGACCTGGTGGACACTGTCAGCAGACTGCTAAACTACTAGTATGAAGAAGATAAAAAAAAAACCCCACCACAGGTAGGTAGGTATACAATTATGGACGAGCACTGACGACACAGAGATAGCCACAGCCGTGGACTACCGTACTGCGTCTGCTAGTATAGATAATATAATAAATATATTACTACTGTAGGTATATAATATAATGATGGACCTGGTGGACACTGTCAGTAGACTCCTAAACTACTAGTATGAAGAAGATAGAAAAAAAAAAACCACCACAGGTAGGTAGGTATACAATTATGGACGAGCACTGACGACACAGAGATAGCCACAGCCGTGGACTACCGTACTGCGTCTGCTAATATAGAGATGATAAAGATGAAAAAAAAAATATAACACTACTGCAGATAAATATTTATATAATATATGTATGACGGACCTGCTGGACACTGTCAGCAGAATGCGTTTATAGAATAAAAAAAAAACACCACAGGAGTGTTTAACTTTTTCAGGCAGACAATATACTGGTGGTCACACTGGCAGCAAAAGTGTGCACTGTACTCCTGCTATAACTGCTCCCCAGTCTCCCCCACAATTAAGCTGTGTGAGCAGTGAGCACTCAGCACAGTCAGATATACATAGATGATATATCATGCAGCACACTGAGGCTGAGCACAGATATGGTATGTGTATCGTTTTTTTTCAGGCAGAGAACGGATTATAAATAATAAAACTGGTGGTCACTATCAGCAAAACTCTGCACTACTGAGTACTCCTGACAAGTTCAACTGCTCCCCAAATTAGTAGTAAATCAAATGTCACTCGTCTCTATCTTCTAATCTAAACGGAGAGGACGCCAGCCACGTCCTCTCCCTATCAATCTCAATGCACGTGTGAAAATGGCGGCGACGCGCGGCTCCTTATATAGAATCCAAGTCTCGTGAGAATCCGACAGCGGGATGATGACGTTCGGGCGCGCTCGGGTTAACCGAGCAAGGCGGGAGGATCCGAGTCTGCTCGGACCCGTGCAAAAAAGGGTGAAGTTCGGGCGGGTTCGGATTCCGAGGAACCGAACCCGCTCATCTCTTATGGCCACCCAGCATGACGCCTCCCTTCTTGACCATGCTGTAATTGCAGTCGCACTGCAGTTCAGCGTGATCATAAAAAATGGTGTAGCCTCCTGCTGGTGCAGACTGTATGTGCGCGCAGGAAGCCGCCACCATTTTTGTGATCACAGCGGCTGAATGTGATGTCATACAGCCGCTGTGACCACGCCCCCTGTGTCTCCTCCATTGCAGACCCCATTTTGAAGCCTTGCCCCCGCACCGCTCCATCCCTGACTTGGAAATGGAGTGTTGCTGACCCCCCTCTCCCCCCCTGCCCCGATTGACAGGCAGAGGCGATCGCATTCTCTGCGGGGTGCCGCAGAAAATGCAGGCACATGCGTATGCTCTTAGCAATTTTTGCAGTTGGATCACTTATTGTGATTGCAATCCAACCTGAATCAGGCCCTATTACCTATCACAATGCGCTGCGGGCAGTACAAAATTGGTTTAATATAGGAGAAAAACCCCCAGACCTGTGCTCCTTAACTGTACCTGGTGGCTAGTGGAGCGGCTGCCCAGTAATCAGTGTCCACGCCAGTGCGCACACGGTCCACCCCCTACGGCCACGCTCCCCTTCATCAGCGGCCTCGTGATCCGGAAGGGCGGTGTGTGTGTGACTGACCTTAGGAAGAAACCGGAGCCTCCGCTGCAGTGACCCAGCAACCAGGGCACGGGAGTATACAGCGCCGCTGGGAGTGATGAAGCTGCAGTAAAGATGTCTATTAGACCTAGCCTGCTGCAGCCCTTGTAGATTCTCATAAAACAAGTTCTTCTTTTCTTGTCAAAATGAATAGCTAAGAATAGGCTGCCTGAGGCAGGCCCCTGTTAAGTGGCCTGCTACTGAAGGCACCAACTACAAACTGAGCTCCCTGTTCATGGAAGCGGAGTTATAGAGGAGGATGCACTGAGCATCTTGGGAACAGTCAAAAGCTTTGAGCCGGTTGGTGCCTCAGATCAAGATCCTACTCTACACCCCAATGTGAATCCTTGTGGAGTCCTGTGTACCCCACAGAAGAAATTAATGTGTCACACCCATTGGCAGCAACCTTAGAATAGCTGCTGATGGGCACAATTGAGAAAGGAAGGGGGGGGGGGGACATTTGAATCCAGCACATAGATGCAATTCAAATATGTAATTTGTACCTTCCTATTTTAAAATATAATGGATGAACTTCACCCTGTGAGAACAATCTTCATGATCAAGAGATCTCATATGCAAAATAAGTATGAGTTGGGATAGGGCTGGGGAGGGTGGCTGCTCGGCCCCTCCCCCGTCAAGTTAAGGAGATTCAACTGAGGAAGCACAAGGGAACTCTCGTCTGGGGACAACAACTGCAGGGAGACCACATCTTTTCAGATGAACATGGGAGGGCAGAAGGCTGCCTAATACTGAAGCACCATCAAATATCAAACCATATGCAACAACTAGTACAAGCATTCCTGGGGGAAGGTCTGCAGCAGACGGATTTGCATACGGTGATGTCATCCAAGCAGTGGGCCAAAGTTGGCTGGAACCCTCATTTGCATATGAAAAGAGAAAAGGGGCATGCAGGGCATGGCGGCCTTTTGCGGTGCTTGGATGACCCCTAGTTCGCATTAAACACCCCCACCCTCCTTTGGTGTTGGGCTCATGTTGGCTATGCCCCAGCCCCTGAAGCATTCAAGCTGATTTCTTGCAGCAGCTGGGCACTGTAACAGCTCCAGAGCTGCTCTGTAAGGCAACTAAAAGGGTGTGGGCCCTGCAGCACTACCTGTAGTTCGCATTGTGTGTTGGAAGGCACAAAGTAAGCAGACGGGAGAAGTCAGGATAGTGCGCAAGGGCATAGAAGGCAGTGGCTCCAGAAAAGAGAAGTGGAAACAGACAGCAAACTAGGCTGGAGAGAGACCTGAGACAAAGAGATCTGAATTATACGAGAGCCGACCAGGGGAAACACAAATTATGCAATCAAGTTTCCCACATTTGGGGAAATCGCAGGAGCAGCACACCCAGAGTGCAATGGGTGAGCCTAGCCCTGGGAGAAGCACCTTCATGATCATAGTATCTCACCTGGCAGGTAAGTAGGAGTTGGGCTAGAGCTGGGGAGGGTCACTGCTCGGGCACCCCCCTGTCAAGTGAAGGAGATCCAACTGAGGCAGCACAAGGGAACTCTCGAAAGAAGAACAAGGCTAGAGGAATATATGAGACAAAGAAATCTGACTTTTACCAGAGCTGACCAGAGGAAAACACAAACACAGTCCCCCACTACCACAAAAAATGCAGGCGAGTTTCCCACATTTGGGGAAATCACAGGGGTCAGCATACCCAGAATGCAATGAATGAACCTCACCCTGGGTGAACAATCTTCATGACCATGGTGTCTCCTATGCAAAATAAGTATGATTTGGGATAGGGCTGGGAGGGCCGCTGCTCAGGCACATCTCTGTCAAGTAAAGGAGATTCAACTGAGGCAGCACAAGGGAACTCTCATCTGGGGACAACAACTGCAGGGAGAACACATATTTTCAGATGAACATGGGAGGGCAGAAGGCTGCCTAAAACTGAAGCACCCCCAAACAACAAACCAAATGCAACAACTAGTGCAAGCATTCCTGGGGGAAGGCCTGCCGCAGATGGATTTGCATATGGTGATGTCATCCAAGCAGTGGGTCAAAGTTGGCTTCAACCCTCATCTGCATATGAAAAGAGAAAAGGGGCGTGCAGGGCATGGCGGCCTTTTGCGGTGCTTGGATGACCCCTAGTTCGCATTAAACACCCCCACCCACCTTTGGTGTGGGGCTCATGTTGGCCATGCCCCATCCCCTGAAGCATTCAAGCTGATTTCTTGCAGCAGCTGGGCACTGTAACAGCTCCAGAGCTGCTCTGTAAGGCAAGTAAAAGATTGTGTGGGCCCTGCAGCACTACCTGTAGTTTGCATTGTGCATTGGAAGGCACAAAGTAAGCAGACGGGAGGAGAAGTCAGGATAGTGCACAAGGGTATAGAAGGGAGGGGCTCAAGATAAAAGAAGTGGAAACAGACAGCAAACTAGGCTGGAGAAAGACCTGAGACAAAGAGATCTGAATTATACGAGAGCCGACCAGAGGAAACACAAATTATGCAGTCAAGTGTCCCACATTTGGGGAAATCGTAGGAGCAGCACACCCAGAGTGCAATGGGTGAGCCTTGCCCTGGGAGAAGCAACTTCCTGATCATAGTATCTCACCTGGCAGGTAAGTAGGAGTTGGGCTAGAGCTGGGGAGGGTCGCTTCTCGGGCACCCCCCTGTCAAGTGAAGGAGATCCAACTGAGGCAGCACAAAGAAACTCTCGAAAGAAGAACAAGGCTAGAGGAAGATCTGAGACAAAGAAATCTGACTTTTACCAGAGCTGACCAGAGGAAAGCACAAACACAGTCCCCCACTACCACAAATAATGCAGTCGAGTTTCCCACATTTGGGGAAATCACAGGGGTCAGCATACCCAGAATGCAATGAATGAACCTCACCCTGGGAGAACAATCTTCATGACCATGGTAACTCCTATGCAAAATAAGTATGATTTGGGATAGGGCTGGGGAGGGCCGCTGCTCAGGCACATCTCTGTCAAGTAAAGGAGATTAGACTGAGGCAGCACAAGGGAACTCTCATCTGGGTACAACAACTGCAGGGAGAACACATATTTTCAGATGAACATGGGAGGGCAGAAGGCTGCCTAATACTGAAGCATCCCCAAACAACAAACCAAATGCAACAACTAGTAAAAGCATTCCAGGGTGAAGGTCTGCAGAAGACGGATTTGCATACGGTGATGTCATCCAAGCAGTGGGCCAAAGTTGGCTGGAACCCTCATCTGCATATAAAAAGAGAAAAGGGTTATGCAGGGCATGGCGGCCTTTTGCGGCACTTGGATGACCCCTAGTTTGCATTAAACACCTCCACCCTCCTTCGGTGTGGGGCTCATGTTGGCTATGCCCCAGCCCCTGAAGCATTCAAGCTGATTTCTTGCAGCAGCTGGGCACTGTAACAGCTCCAGAGCTGCTCTGTAAGGCAAGTAAAAGGGTGTGGGCCCTGCAGCACTACCTATAGTTCGCATTGTGCGTTGGAAGGCACAAAGTAAGCAGAAAGGAGGAGAAGTCAGGATAGTGCGCAAGGGCATAGAAGGGAGCGGCTCAAGAAAAGAGAAGTGGAAACAGACAGCAAACTAGGCTGGAGAGAGACCTGAGACAAAGAGATCTGAATTATACGAGAGCCGACCAGGGGAAACACAAATTATGCAGTCAAGTTTCCCACATTTGGGGAAATCGCAGGAGCAGCACACCCAGAGTGCAATGGGTGAGCCTTGCCCTGGGAGAAGCACCTTCATGATCATAGTATCTCACCTGGCAGGTAAGTAGGAGTTGGGCGAGAGCTGGGGAGGGTCGCTGCTCGGGTACTTCCCTGTAAAGTGAAGGAGATCCAACTGAGGCAGCACAAGGGAACTCTCGAAAGAAGAACAAGGCTAGAGGAAAATCTGAGACAAAGAAATCTGAGTTTTACCAGAGCTGACCAGAGGAAAGCACAAACACAGTCCCCCACTACCACAAATAATGCAGTTGAGTTTCCCACATTTGGGTAAATCACAGGGGTCAGCATACCCAAAATGCAATGAATGAACCTCACCCTGGGAGAACAATCTTCATGACCATGGTATCTCCTATGCAAAATAAGTATGATTTGGGATAGGGCTGGGGAGGGCCGCTGCTCATGCACATCTCTGTCAAGTAAAGGAGATTCAACTGAGGCAGCACAAGGGAACTCTCATCTGGGGACAACAACTGCAGGGAGAACACATTTTTTCAGATGAACATGGGAGGGCAGAAGGCTGCCTAATACTGAAGCACCCCCAAACAACAAACCAAATGCAACAACTAGTACAAGCATTCCTGGGGGAAGTTCTGCAGAAGACGGATTTGCATACGGTGATGTCATCCAAGCAGTGGGCCAAAGTTGGCTGGAACCCTCATCTGCATATGAAAAGAGAAAAGGGGTGTGCAGGGCATGGCGGCCTTTTGCGGCGCTTGGATGACCCTTAGTTCGCATTAAACACCCCCACCCTCCTTCGGTGTGGGGCTCATGTTGGCCATGCCCCATCCCCTGAAGCATTCAAGCTGATTTCTTGCAGCAGCTTGGCACTGTAACAGCTCCAGAGCTGCTCTGTAAGGCAAGTAAAAGGGTGTGGGCCCTGCAGCACTACCTGTAGTTTGCATTGTGCATTGGAAGGCACAAAGTAAGCAGACAGGAGGAGAAGTCAGGATAGTGCACAAGGGTATAAAAGCGAGTTTCCCACATTTGGGAAAATCACAGGGGTCAGCATACCCAGAATGCAATGAATGAACCTCACCCTGGGAGAACAATCTTCATGACCATGGTATCTCCTATGCAAAATAAGTATGATTTGGGATAGGGCTGGGGAGGGCCGCTGCTCAGGCACATCTCTGTCAAGTAAAGGAGATTCAACTGAGGCAGCACAAGGGAACTCTCATCTGGGGACAACAACTGCAGGGAGAACACATATTTTCAGATGAAAATCTTGGTCATGCTCTGGTTTCTCTTCAGAACGAACAAATCTTTCGCCTTTTACTAAAGATTTCTGTGGAGAGGAGCAAAACCGAGTTTTATCTCAATCTTTGCATGCCCCATATTATTGGGGTTTCTTTTATCAGTTTAAAGACAGAACGAGTGTGCTTTCTTGTTAGCTTTAATGTAAGCTCATTTGCATAGAAATGACAGTAAATGTTTGTTTCTTTTCAAACAGAACTTTCTTGACCATGCTACTTGCTTGAAAGATCTGGGAGCACATGGAATACAGTACAAACCATGCTTATAGCAAGGAGAAGCCAGGTGAGAAATCTGCTTTCTTTCAAGTTGGGCGCTCACTTTGATCTGAATGAGGACTGCTGGCACAGCATTTAGGCGACAGGTGGAATCTTGGTCATGCTCTGGTTTCTCTTCAGAACGAACAAATCTTTCGCCTTTTATTAAAGATTTCTGTGGAGAGGAGCAAAACTGAGTTTTATCTCAATTTTTGCATGCCCCATATTATTGGGGTTTCTTTTATCAGTTTAAAGACAGAACGAGTGTGCTTTCTTGTTAGCTTTAATGTAAGTTTATTTGCATAACAATGACTATAAATGTCTGTTTCTTTTCAAGCAGAACTTTCTTGACCATACTAATTGCTTGAAAGATCTGGGAGCACATGGAAAAGAGTACAAACCATGTTTATAGCAAGGGGAAGCCTGGTGAGAAATCTGCTTTCTTTCATTCAAATTGGGTGCTCACTTTGATCTGAATGAGAACTGCTGGCATGGCACTCAGGCGACAGGTGGAATCTTGGTCATGCTCTGGTTTCTCTTCAGAACTAACAAATATTTCGCCTTTTATTAAAGATTTCCGTGGAGAGGAGCAAAACTGAGTTTTATCTCAATTTTTGCATGCCCCATATTATTGGGGTTTCTTTTATCAGTTTAAAGACAGAACGAGTGTGCTTTCTTGTTAGCTTTAATGTAAGTTTATTTGCATAACAATGACAGTAAATGTTTGTTTCTTTTCAAACAGAACTTTCTTGACCATGCTACTTGCTTGAAAGATCTGGGAGCACATGGAAAACAGTACAAACCATGCAGTATCACAAGAGCCTTTATTTGATCTTTCATGAAGATAGAGCAGAATTGAGGACACGTCAACAATTTCTGCCGAAGGTGGTTCATCTTTCCACATGGTGCCTTTGGCCACTGACACCTTCGTTGAGTCAAAGTCTCTGGCTGTGGTCAGAACTTTGAAAATTTATGTCACCAGAACGGTTCAGATTAGGAAAACAGAGGCTCTGTTTGTCCTGTATGCTCCCATCAGGATTGGGTGTCCTGCTTCCATGTAGACCATTATGCGCTGGATCTGTGGTAAGATTCAGCATGCTCGTTCCACGGCAGGATTGCCGTTACTGAAGTAGGTGAAGACCCATTCTACTAGAAAGGTGGGTTCATCCTTGGCAGCTGGTCGGGGAGTCTCGGCATTGCAACTTTGCCGAGCAGCTATTTAGTAAACACTTTTGCTAAGTTTTACAAGTTTGATACCTTGGCTGATGATAACCTTAAGTTGGGTCATTCGGTGCTGCAGAGTCGTACGCACTCTCCCACCCGTTCAAGAGCTTTGGTATAACCCCATGGTTCTTAATGTGACCCCAGCATCCTCTAGGTCGTATGAGAAAATAGGATTTTAATACCTACCGGTAAATCCTTTTCTCTTAGTCTGTAGAGGATGCTGGGCACCCGTCCCAGTCCATACTGTGTCTGCAGTTATTACTTGTGGTTATACACATGTTGTGTTATGGTTCTGGTCAGCTTTTTGCTGCAATTGTTCATGCCGTTGGCTTGTGTTCTGTTGAATGCCACTTTCTGCGGCATGCTTAAGGTGTGAGCTGGTAAGATGCTCACCTTAGTTTAACAATAAATCCTTTCCTCGAAATGTCCGTCTCCCTGGGCACAGTTCCTATAACTGGAGTCTGGAGGAGGGGCATAGAGGGAGGAGCCAGTTCACACCCTTTGAAAGTCTTAAAGTGCCCATGTCTCTTGCGGATCCCGTCTATACCCCATGGTTCTTAATGTGACCCCAGCATCCTCTACGGACTAAGAGAAAAGAATGCCCTTGCGCACTATCCTGACTTCTCCTCCCGTCTGCTTACTTTGTGCCTTCCAACGCACAATGCAAACTACAGGTGGTGCTGCAGGGCCCACACCCTTTTACTTGCCTTACAGAACAGCTCTGGAGCTGTTACAGTGCCCAGCTGCTGCAAGAAATCAGCTTGAATGCTTCAGGGGATGGGGCATGGCCAACATGAGCCCCACACCAAAGGAGGGTGGGGGTGTTTAATGTGAACTAGGGGTCATCCAAGCACTGCAAAAGGCCGCCATGCCCTGCATGCCCTTTTTCTCTTTTCATATGCAGATGAGGGTTCCAGTCAACTTTGGCCCACTGCTTGGATAACATCACCGTATGCAAATCCGTCTGCTGCAGACCTTCCCCCAGGAATGCTTGTACTAGTTGTTGCATATGGTGCTTCAGTATTAGGCAGCCTTCCGCCCTCCCATGTTCATCTGAAAAGATGTGGTCTCCCTGCAGTTGTTGTCCCCAGACGAGAGTTCCCTTGTGCTTCCTCAGTTGAATCTCCTTAACTTGACGGGGGAGGGGCTGCCCGAGCAGCCACCCTCCCCAGCCCTATCCCAACTCATCCTTATTTTGCATATGAGATCTCTTGATCATGAAGATTGTTCTCACAGGGTGAGGTTCATCCATTATATTTTAAAATAGGAAGGTACAAATTACATATTTGAATTGCATCTATGTGCTGGATTCAAATGTCCCCCCCCCCCTTCCTTTCTCAATTGTGCCCGTCAGCAGCTATTCTAAGGTTGCTGCCAATGGGTGTGACATATTAATTTCTTCTGTGGGGTACACTGGACTCCACAAGGATTCACATTGGGGTGTAGAGTAGGATCTTGATCTGAGGCACCAACCGGCTCAAAGCTTTTGACTGTTCCCAAGAAGCTCAGTGCATTCTCCTCTATAACCCCGCTTCCATGAACAGGGAGCTCAGTTTGTAGTTGGTGCCTTCAGTAGCAGGCCGCTTAACAGGGGCCTGCCTCAGGCAGCCTATTCTTAGCTATTAATTTTGACAAGAAAAGAAGAACTTGTTTTATGAGAATCTACAAGGGCTGCAGCAGGCTAGGTCTAATAGACATCTTTACTGCAGCTTCATCACTCCCAGCGGCGCTGTATACTCCCGTGCCCTGGTTGCTGGGTCACTGCAGCGGAGGCTCCGGTTTCATCCTAAGGTCAGTCACACACACACCACCCTTCCGGATCACGAGGCCGCTGATGAAGGGGAGCGAGGCCGTAGGGGGTGGGCCGTGTGCGCACTGCGGTGGATACTGATTACTGGGCAGCCGCTCCACTAGCCACCAGGTACAGTTAAGGAGCACAGGTCTGGGGGTTTTTCTCCTATATTAACCCAATTTTGTACTGCCCGCAGCGCATTGTGATAGGTAATAGGGCCTGATTCAGGTTGGATTGCAATCACAATAAGCGATCCAACTGCAAAAATTGCTAAGAGCATACGCATGTGCCTGCATTTTCTGCGGCACCCCGCAGAGAATGTGATCGCCTCTGCCTGTCAATCGGGGCGGGGAAGGGGGGGAGAGGTGGGTCAGCAACACTCCATTTCCAAGTCAGAGATGGAGCGGTGCGGGGGCAAGGCTTCAAAATGGGGTCTGCAACAGAGGAGACACAGGAGGCATGGTCACAGCGGCTGTATGACATCACATTCAGCCGCTGTGATCACAAAAATGGTGGCGGCTTCCTGCGCGCACATACAGTCTGCCCCAGCAGGAGCCTACACCATTTTTTATGATCACGCTGAACTGCAGTGCGACTGCAATTACAGCATGGTCAAGAAGGGAGGCGTCATGCTGGGTGGCCATGCCCTGTCACTGTGCAGGAGCCAGCACCGCTCACACACTAGTCCCCGGGTGCAGCCCCCAACCCCCGGGACACCCGGAGCAACAAAATGTAGATTCAGGCCACCAGGCCACGCCCCTACCTATGAAACCATGCCTCCTTTTTACCATTGCGCTGCTTATCTGCGCGCACTGCATTACAATCTCCCTCGCCACCTCTCTGGGTGTCACCAGTGATAGTGACACCTCTGCCATGCTTGTAGCAGCTGGTCCTAAGATCTACGCCTCAAACCCTGAGTGTTTGCCCTTGTGACTTGTTGATCATCATAGCGAAGCAGATGCTTACAGAAAACTGCAGGGGCTTAGATTGAAAATAAAAAAATTGATGGGTATAAGGTAGAGAGGAGCAGGTTCGGTTCTCCGAGAACCGAATTCCCCACAAACTCCACGTGGTTTACACTGGTCCAAGGCAGGCTCGGTTGTTCCCGCCTGACTCGGAAAACCTGAACAAGGGAAAATGTCATCATCCCGCTGTCGGATTCTCGCGAGATTCGGATTCCATATAAAGAGCTGCGCGTTGCTGCCATTTTTACTCGTGCATTGAAGAGAGAGCGGAGAGGACGTGGCTATGTTCTCTCAGTGGAAATCTCAATATCAGTGCTCAGTATCAGTGGTTACTTATTGCTGCTCAGTAATACTAGTAGTGTGTCTCTCCTGCTCAGTGTCAGTTCTCAGTAGTATCCTCATCAGTGCTCAGTATCACTGCTCATTGTCTTGTGCTGCATTGTGGTGCTCAGCATACTACAGTACATTACTAATAGTCCAGTGCTGCATCTTGCTGCTCAGTGTCAGTTCTAGTATCCTCATCAGTGCTCACTATCACTGCTCATTGCATTGTGGTGTTCTGTATACTACAATAACATAGTAATATAGTAACATAGTTTTTGAGGTTGAATAGAGGCAAATTGCCCATCGTGTTCAACCTGTTTTAAGTTGTGATGATTCTACATACTTGCTGAATAATGTTTTATGACTAGTTAGCTACTATAACTCATGTTACCCCCGGATTAACCATGTTGATATTTTAAGTATTATAACCTTGGATAGCTTTTTCATTCAGAAATGTATCCATTCCTTTTTTAAATCCAATTACAGAGTCCGCCATTACCACCTTCCCTGGCAGGGAATTCCACATCCTGATTGCCCTAACAGTGAAGAATCCTTTCCTCCATTGCGTTCTGAACTTTCCTCCAGTCGCAGCGAGTGACCACGTGTTCTTTTAATAAATAATTCCTCTGATAACTCTTTGTTATGTATCTTTACATATTTGAAGATATTAATAATATCTCCTCTTAGGCACCTCTTTTCTAGTGTATAAATATTCAGCCTAGTAAGTCTTTCCTTATAGTCAAGTACTTTTAGGCCTTTAATCAATTTAGTCTTCAGGATCTCTTACACTTCCATGAGCAGCAGAGTAGTGCAATGGAAGCATGCTGGGCCCATACCCCAGAGGTCGATTGATCGAAACTATCCTCTGCTATGTGCATTTTTTTTTTTATAATTAAAGTAATCAAAAACTGGGATTGATATTTTGGCTCTTTTATTTTTACTTAAAGTACAATAACTTTTATCATTTTAATTTGTTTTAATAGTATATTGACAGCATTGTTTTCTTTAAAAAATCCACTTAATTTTCTTTACCCTATTACTGAAATGGTAATTGACAAAAACAAACTACATTGTCACCAGAAGAGCAATGCAAAATGTACAAGTGATATATGAAAATCATCTTCCATCTTGAATTTCAATGATGCATTGGGACAACAATTTGTGAGAAACATCTTCACCCATAAAGAAAGATTTTCTTAATTCCTTACCTGTGTGCTGATTAGATATCACCTTGTTTTCACATTAAACAGACTTCCCCATGAGGAAGCAGCAATGATGCAGTGACGTTTCCTGGTGTCAACCTGTATTATTTCAGTAGACATTGAAATGAGGATGCATCTTTGATGCCTTTCCAATGAAGCAAGTTTAATTCAGTAATAGGTGAAAAACCATTCCTACAAAGGTGTTAATCAGAGACTTGGCTTTGTGGACACTTTTCAGAGAGCAAATTTGTTAGCATAAACATAAAATCAGAAAATGAAGAGCTGTTTAATCACTCAATTGTACTTTTCTGCCAGCATAATTTTTTTTCTCTGCAACCCACTGCTAAATTGTGCTTCCTAGCTGTTTTTTTATAAAATCACTTAATCAAATCTAACTCTGATTACATCAGAGAAGGCCAGGTACCCTACACCATAAGGGGGTTTTTTGAAATTTTGACTTGTCTACTTAAAGATCACCAAAATCTGATTACAAGGTCAATTACATCCCTGGGTGGGATTGAACCACCAACCTTTTGGTTAATAGCCAAACATGCTAACCGATTGCGCCACAGAGACACCTTGCAAAAGTCAATACTGACAAAGGCTAATAAGCATTCATCTAGAACGTTTCCTAGAAAAACTTTAAAAAGTCAATAATCTGGAGAATTTTTGTAAGAAACACATTGGTACTTTCCCATGATGAGTGAGTGCTTCAGGATTTCTTGCACTTACATGGGCTATTAACCAAAAGGTTGGTGGTTCAATCCCACCCAGGGATGTAATTGACCTTGTCAACAGATTTTGGTGATCTTTAAGAAGACAAGTCAAAATTTCATACCCCCTCTTATGGTGTAGGGTACCTGGCCTTCTCTGACGTAATCAGAGTTAGATTTAATTAAGTGATTTTATAAAAAACAGCTAGGAAGCACAATTTAGCAGTGGGTTGCAGAGAAAAAAATAACATTTTAAACCTACCGGTAATTTTTTTTTCTCGTAGTCCGTAGAGGATGATGGGGACTCCGTAAGGACCATGGGGGATAGACGGGCTCCGCAGCAGACATGGGCACTTTAAGAAAGACTTTTGATCTGGGTGTGCACTGGCTCCTCCCTCTATGCCCCTCCTCCATACCTCAGTTAGAGAAACTGTGCCCAGAGGAGACGGACAGTACGAGGAAAGGATTTTTGTTAATCCAAGGTCAAGATTCATACCAGCCACACCAATCACACCGTATAACTTGTGATATACTACCCAGTTAACAGTATGAAAACAACATAGCATCAGTCCAAGACCGATGAAAACTAACATATAACCCTTATGTAAGCAATAACTATATACAAGTCTTGCAGAAGTAGACCGCACTTGGGACGGGCACCCAGCATCCTCTACGGACTACGAGAAAAAGATTTACCGGTAGGTTTAAAATCTTATTTTCTCTTACGTCCTAGAGGATGCTGGGGACTCCGTAAGGACCATGGGGATTATACCAAAGCTCCCAAACGGGCAGGAGAGTGCGGATGACTCTGCAGCACTGATTGAGCAAACAGGAGGTCCTCCTCAGCCAGGGTATCAAACTTATAGAACTTTGCAAAGGTGTTTGAACCAACTTTGACCCACTGCATGGATGACATCACCATATGCAAATCCATCTGCGGCAGGCCTTCCCCCAGGAATGCTTGAACTAGTTGTTGCATTTGGTTTGTTGTTTGGGGGTGCTTCAGTATTAGGCAGCCTTCTGCCCTCCCATGTTCATCTGAAAATATGTGTTCTCCCTGCAGTTGTTGTCCCCAGATGAGAGTTCCCTTGTGCTGCCTCAGTTGAATCTCCTTTACTTGACAGAGATGTGCCTGAGCAGCGGCCCTCCCCAGCCCTATCCCAAATCATACTTATTTTGCATAGGAGATACCATGGTCATGAAGATTGTTCTCCCAGGGTTAGGTTCATTCATTGCATTCTGGGTATGCTGACCCCTGTGATTTCCCCAAATGTGGGAAACTCAACTGCATTATTTGTGGTAGTGGGGGACTGTGTTTGTGCTTTCCTCTGGTCAGCTCTGGTAAAAGTCAGATTTCTTTGTCTCAGATCTTCCTCTAGCCTTGTTCTTCTTTCGAGAGTTCCCTTGTGCTGCCTCAGTTGGATCTCCTTCACTTGACAGGGGGGTGCCCGAGCAGCGACCCTCCCCAGCTCTAGCCCAACTCCTACTTACCTGCCAGGTGAGATACTATGATCATGAAGATGCTTCTCCCAGGGCAAGGCTCACCCATTGCACTCTGGGTGTGCTGCCCCTGCGATTTCCCCAAATGTGGGAAACTTGACTGCATAATTTGTGTTTCCCCTGGTCGGCTCTCATATAATTCAGATCTCTTTGTCTCAGGTCTCTCTCCAGCCTAGTTTGCTGTCTGTTTCCACTTCTTTTTTCTTGAGCCCCTCCCTTCTATACCCTTGTGCACTATCCTGACCTCTCCCGTCTCCTTACTTTGTGCCTTCCAACGCACAATGCAAACTACAGGTAGTGCTGCAGGGCCCACACCCTTTTACTTGCTTTACAGAGCAGCTCTGGAGCTGTTACAGTGCCCAGCTGCTGCAAGAAATCAGCTTGAATGCTTCAGGGGCTGGGGCATAGCCAACATGAGCCCCACACCGAAGGAGGGTGGAGGTGTTTAATGCGAACTAGGGGTCATCCAAGCGCCGCAAAAGGCCGCCATGCCCTGCACACCCCTTTATTCTTTTCATATGCAGACGAGGGTTGAAGCCAACTTTGACCCACTGCTTGGATGACATCACCATATTCAAATCCATCTGCTGCAGGCCTTCCCCCAGGAATGCTTGCACTAGTTGTTGCATTTGGTTTGTTATTTGGGGGTGCTTCAGTATTAGGCAGCCTTCTGCCCTCCCATGTTCATCTGAAAATATGTGTTCTCCCTGCAGTTGTTGTCCCCAGATGAGAGTTCCCTTGTGCTGCCTCAGTTGAATCTCCTTTACTTGACAGAGATGTGCCTGAGCAGCGGCCCTCCCCAGCCCTATCCCAAATCATACTTATTTTGCATAGGAGATACCATGGTCATGAAGATTGTTCTCCCAGGGTTAGGTTCATTCATTGCATTCTGGGTATGCTGACCCCTGTGATTTCCCCAAATGTGGGAAACTCAACTGCATTATTTGTGGTAGTGGGGGACTGTGTTTGTGCTTTCCTCTGGTCAGCTCTGGTAAAAGTCAGATTTCTTTGTCTCAGATCTTCCTCTAGCCTTGTTCTTCTTTCGAGAGTTCCCTTGTGCTGCCTCAGTTGGATCTCCTTCACTTGACAGGGGGGTGCCCGAGCAGCGACCCTCCCCAGCTCTAGCCCAACTCCTACTTACCTGCCAGGTGAGATACTATGATCATGAAGATGCTTCTCCCAGGGCAAGGCTCACCCATTGCACTCTGGGTGTGCTGCCCCTGCGATTTCCCCAAATGTGGGAAACTTGACTGCATAATTTGTGTTTCCCCTGGTCGGCTCTCATATAATTCAGATCTCTTTGTCTCAGGTCTCTCTCCAGCCTAGTTTGCTGTCTGTTTCCACTTCTTTTTTCTTGAGCCCCTCCCTTCTATACCCTTGTGCACTATCCTGACTTCTCCCGTCTGCTTACTTTGTGCCTTCCAACGCACAATGCAAACTACAGGTAGTGCTGCAGGGCCCACACCCTTTTACTTGCTTTACAGAGCAGCTCTGGAGCTGTTACAGTGCCCAGCTGCTGCAAGAAATCAGCTTAAATGCTTCAGGGGCTGGGGCATAGCCAACATGAGCCCCACACCGAAGGAGGGTAGAGGTGTTTAATGCGAACTAGGGGTCATCCAAGCGCCGCAAAAGGGCGCCATGCCCTGCACACCCCTTTTTTCTTTTCATATGCAGACGAGGGTTGAAGCCAACTTTGACCCACTGCTTGGATGACATCACCATATGCAAATCCATCTGCTGCAGGCCTTCCCCCAGGAATGCTTGCACTAGTAGTTGCATTTGGTTTGTTGTTTGGGGGTGCTTCAGTTTTAGGCAGCCTTCTGCCCTCCCATGTTCATCTGAAAATATGTGTTCTCCCTGCAGTTGTTGTCCCCAGATGAGAGTTCCCTTGTGCTGCCTCAGTTGAATCTCCTTTACTTGACAGAGATGTGCCTGAGCAGCGGCCCTCCCCAGCCCTATCCCAAATCATACTTATTTTGCATAGGATATACCATGGTCATGAAGATTGTTCTCCCAGGGTTAGGTTCATTCATTGCATTCTGGGTATGCTGACCCCTGTGATTTCCCCAAATGTGGGAAACTCAACTGCATTATTTGTGGTAGTGGGGGACTGTGTTTGTGCTTTCCTCTGGTCAGCTCTGGTAAAAGTCAGATTTCTTTGTCTCAGATCTTCCTCTAGCCTTGTTCTTCTTTCGAGAGTTCCCTTGTGCTGCCTCAGTTGGATCTCCTTCACTTGACAGGGGGGTGCCCGAGCAGCGACCCTCCCCAGCTCTAGCCCAACTCCTACTTACCTGCCAGGTGAGATACTATGATCATGAAGATGCTTCTCCCAGGGCAAGGCTCACCCATTGCACTCTGGGTGTGCTGCCCCTGCGATTTCCCCAAATGTGGGAAACTTGACTGCATAATTTGTGTTTCCCCTGGTCGGCTCTCATATAATTCAGATCTCTTTGTCTCAGGTCTCTCTCCAGCCTAGTTTGCTGTCTGTTTCCACTTCTTTTTTCTTGAGCCCCTCCCTTCTATACCCTAGTGCACTATCCTGACTTCTCCCGTCTGCTTACTTTGTGCCTTCCAACGCACAATGCAAACTACAGGTAGTGCTGCAGGGCCCACACCCTTTTACTTGCTTTACAGAGCAGCTCTGGAGCTGTTACAGTGCCCAGCTGCTGCAAGAAATCAGCTTGAATGCTTCAGGGGCTGGGGCATAGCCAACATGAGCCCCACACCGAAGGAGGGTGGAGGTGTTTAATGCGAACTAGGGGTCATCCAAGCGCTGCAAAAGGCCGCCATGCCCTGCACACCCCTTTATTCTTTTCATATGCAGACGAGGGTTGAAGCCAACTTTGACCCACTGCTTGGATGACATCACCATATTCAAATCCATCTGCTGCAGGCCTTCCCCCAGGAATGCTTGCACTAGTTGTTGCATTTGGTTTGTTGTTTGGGGGTGCTTCAGTATTAGGCAGCCTTCTGCCCTCCCATGTTCATCTGAAAATATGTGTTCTCCCTGCAGTTGTTGTCCCCAGATGAGAGTTCCCTTGTGCTGCCTCAGTTGAATCTCCTTTACTTGACAGAGATGTGCCTGAGCAGCGGCCCTCCCCAGCCCTATCCCAAATCATACTTATTTTGCATAGGAGATACCATGGTCATGAAGATTGTTCTCCCAGGGTGAGGTTCATTCATTGCATTCTGGGTATGCTGACCCCTGTGATTTCCCCAAATGTGGGAAACTCGACTGCATTATTTGTGGTAGTGGGGGACTGTGTTTGTGCTTTCCTCTGGTCAGCTCTGGTAAAAGTCAGATTTCTTTGTCTCAGATCTTCCTCTAGCCTTGTTCTTCTTTCGAGAGTTCCCTTGTGCTGCCTCAGTTGGATCTCCTTCACTTGACAGGGGGTGCCCAAGCAGCAATCCTCCACAGCTCTAGCCCAACTCCTACTTACCTGCCAGGTGAGATACTATGATCTTCACTGTTAGGGCAATCAGGATGTGGAATTTCCTGCCAGGGAAGGTGGTAATGGTGGACTCTGTAATTGGATTTAAAAAAGGAATGGATACATTTCTGAATGAAAAAGCTATCCAAGGTTATAATACTTAAAATATCAACATGGTTAATCCAGGGGGAACATGAGTTGTAGTAGTTAACTAGTCATAAAACATTGTGAAGGCAGGGGAGAAGAACAAGCGCCATATGGTGTAGTATTTTGAATAAATTGGAGTGATAGATAGGTATATACGAAGTAAGTACCGGATAGATTCTTGAGATTAGGCCTGTCTGTCTCACTAAATTCTTTGTGGCTGTTCCCCACCTAGGAGACAAAAGATCATCGCCATATGGTGTAGTAACCTCAGATATATCTTGGGGTACCCTCCCCTCTATTTCATGCGTACCAAAAGGAAAATTCAATATAGCATATAGGATATATTTATATCCAGGTAGATCAAGTCGGTCCAATATGATGTAATGGCTGAATCAGTCGACTGTTGCTGCCTTATATAGTATTATCAATAAAAAATTTTAATCCACAAAATAATAATACAAATTCAGATAAAAAATAAATAAAACAAATCAGAAAATCTTAGCTGATTGGTGTAGGCAGTAGTTAGGTCAGTCTCAACGCGTTTCGCCTCCAGGGCTTCCTCAGGAGAATACATCATATCAAAAGATACACATATTTATAGTGCTTTCAGTTTCATTTTGGCCAGCACTTCCGGTTCGCGTCATTTCCGGAACCGGAAGTGCTCGGTCCGACTTACATACTAAATGCATATGTGGCTTGATATTTAACATTAGATTGCATTGGTGGTGCAGTGTTAATATAAATTTTAGATCAGTCTGTATAAGTAGCGCAAGACGGACATAGAGTCCGTTTGCTCCGTGAAACCGGAAGTGACGCGGCTCGTCCCGGCCACTGCCGCGTCACTTCCGGTTTAGGTTAGAACCGGAAGTGCTGGCCAAAACGAAACTGAAAGCACTATAAATATGTGTATCTTTTGATATGATGTATTCTCCTGAGGAAGCCCTGGAGGCGAAACGCGTTGAGACTGACCTAACTACTGCCTACACCAATCAGCTAAGATTTTCTGATTTGTTTTATTTATTTTTTATCTGAATTTGTATTATTATTTTGTGGATTAAAATTTTTTATTGATAATACTATATAAGGCAGCAACAGTCGACTGATTCAGCCATTACATCATATTGGACCGACTTGATCTACCTGGATATAAATATATCCTATATGCTATATTGAATTTTCCTTTTGGTACGCATGAAATAGAGGGGAGGGTACCCCAAGATATATCTGAGGTTACTACACCATATGGCGATGATCTTTTGTCTCCTAGGTGGGGAACAGCCACAAAGAATTTAGTGAGACAGACAGGCCTAATCTCAAGAATCTATCCGGTACTTACTTCGTATATACCTATCTATCACTCCAATTTATTCAAAATACTACACCATATGGCGCTTGTTCTTCTCCCCTGCCTTCACAGAATTTCATGACTGAACATACCCAAGTCATATTCTGAAGAACTGAGCAGCCACCAAAGAAGTTTGGAGAGGTGTTTTCTGACGGAGCATCCACAACTGACTGAATCCAAACAGTAGAACCTGTTTGACGACCCTTTGCTTTAAAGGAATATTTGGACGCGAGACTAAGCGCACTGACCTTAAAAAAACTCCCAGTCATAAAACATTATTCAGCAAGTATGTAGAATCATCACAACTTAAAACAGGTTGAACACGATGGGCAATTTGCCTCTTTTCAACCTCAAAAACTATATTACTATATGTTACTATATTACTATGTTACTGTAGTATACAGAACACCACAATGTAATGAGCAGTGATAGTGAGCACTGATGAGGATACTAGAACTGACACTGAGCAGCAAGATGCAGCACTGGACTATTAGTAATGTACTGTAGTATGCTGAGCACCACAATGCAGCACAAGACAATGAGCAGTGATACTGAGCACTGATGAGGATACTACTGAGAACTGACACTGAGCAGGAGAGACACACTACTAGTATTACTGAGCAGCAATAAGTAACCACTGATAATGAGCACTGATATTGAGATTTCCACTGAGAGAACATAGCCACGTCCTCTCCGCTCTCTCTTCAATGCACGAGTAAAAATGGCGGCAACGCGCAGCTCTTTATATGAAATCCGAATCTCGCGAGAATCCGACAGCGGGATGATGACATTTTCCCTTGTTCAGGTTTTCCGAGTCAGGCGGGAACAACCGAGCCTGCCTCGGACCAGTGTAAACCACGTGGAGTTCGTGGGGAATTCGGTTCTCGGAGAACCGAACCCGCTCCTCTCTACCTTATACCCATAATTTTTTTTATTTTCAATCTAAGCCCCTGCAGTTTTCTGTAAGCATCTGCTTCGCTATGATGATCAACAAGTCACAAGGGCAAACACTCAGGGCTTGAGGCGTAGATCTTAGGACCAGCTGCTACAAGCATGGCAGAGGTGTCACTATCACTGGTGACACCCAGAGAGGTGGCAAAGGAGATTGTAATGCAGTGCGCGCAGATAAGCAGCGCAATGGTAAAAAGGAGGCATGGTTTCATAGGTAGGGGCGTGGCCTGGTGGCCTGAATCTACATTTTGTTGCTCCGGGTGTCCCGGGAATTGGGGGCTGCACCCGGGGACTAGTGTGTGAGCGGTGCTGGCTCCTGCACAGTGACAGGACATGGCCACCCAGCATGACGCCTCCCTTCTTGACCATGCTGTAATTGCAGTCGCACTGCAGTTCAGCGTGATCATAAAAAATGGTGTAGCCTTCTGCTGGTGCAGACTGTATGTGCGCGCAGGAAGCCGCCACCATTTTTGTGATCACAGCGGCTGAATGTGATGTCATACAGCCGCTGTGACCACGCCCCCTGTGTCTCCTCCGTTGCAGACCCCATTTTGAAGCCTTGCCCCCGCACCGCTCCATCCCTGACTTGGAAATGGAGTTTTGCTGACCCCCCTCTCCCCCCCTGCCCCGATTGACAGGCAGAGGCGATCGCATTCTCTGCGGGGTGCCGCAGAAAATGCAGGCACTTGCGTATGCTCTTAGCAATTTTTGCAGTTGGATCGCTTATTGTGATTGCAATCCAACCTGAATCAGGCCCTATTACCTATCGCAATGCGCTGCGGGCAGTACAAAATTGGTTTAATATGGGAGAAAAACCCCCAGACCTGTGCTCCTTAACTGTACCTGGTGGCTTGTGGAGCGGCTGCCCAGTAATCAGTGTCCACGCCAGTGCGCACACGGTCCACCCCCTACGGCCACGCTCCCCTTCATCAGCGGCCTCGTGATCCGGAAGGGCGGTGTGTGTGTGACTGACCTTAGGAAGAAACCGGAGCCTCCGCTGCAGTGACCCAGCAACCAGGGCACGGGAGTATACAGCGCCGCTGGGAGTGATGAAGCTGCAGTAAAGATGTCTATTAGACCTAGCCTGCTGCAGCCCTTGTAGATTCTCATAAAAAAAGTTCTTATTTTCTTGTCAAAATTAATAGCTAAGAATAGGCTGCCTGAGGCAGGCCCCTGTTAAGTGGCCTGCTACTGAAGGCACCAACTACAAACTGAGCTCCCTGTTCATGGAAGCGGGGTTATAGAGGAGAATGCGCTGAGCATCTTGGGAACAGTCAAAAGCTTTGAGCCGGTTGGTGCCTCAGATCAAGATCCTACTCTACACCCCAATGTGAATCCTTGTGGAGTCCAGTGTACCCCACAGAAGAAATTAATGTGTCACACCCATTGGCAGCAACCTTAGAATAGCTGCTGACGGGCACAATTGAGAAAGGAAGGGGGAGGAACATTTGAATCCAGCACATAGATGCAATTCAAATATGTAATTTGAACCTTCCTATTTTAAAATATAATGGATGAACCTCACCCTGTGAGAACAATCTTCATGATATAGAGATCTCATATGCAAAATAAGCATGAGTTGGGATAGGGCTGGGGAGGGTGGCTGCTCGGGCAAGCCCCTCCCCCGTCAAGTTAAGGAGATTCAACTGAGGAAGCACAAGGGAACTCTCGTCTGGGGACAACAACTGCAGGGAGACCACATCTTTTCAGATGAACATGGGAGGGCGGAAGGCTGCCTAATACTGAAGCACCATCAAATATCAAACCATATGCAATAACTAGTACAAGCATTCCTGGGGGAAGGTCTGCAGGAGACGAATTTGCATACGGTGATGTCATCCAAGCAGTGGGCCAAAGTTGGCTGGTACCCTCATCTGCATATGAAAAGAGAAAAGGGTTATGCAGGGCATGGCGGCCTTTTGCGGCGCTTGGATGACCCCTAGTTCGCATTAAACACCTCCACCCTCCTTCGGTGTGGGGCTCATGTTGGCTATGCCCCAGCCCCTGAAGCATTCAAGCTGATTTCTTGCAGCAGCTGGGCACTGTAACAGCTCCAGAGCTGCTCTGTAAGGCAAATAAAAGGGTGTGGGCCCTGCAGCACTACCTGTAGTTCGCATTGTGCGTTGGAAGGCACAAAGTAAGCAGACGGGAGAAGTCAGGATAGTGCGCAAGGGCATAGAAGGGAGCGGCTCAAGAAAAGAGAAGTGGAAACAGACAGCAAACTAGGCTGGAGAGAGACCTGAGACAAAGAGATCTGAATTATACGAGAGCCGACCAGGGGAAACACAAATTATGCAGTCAAGTTTCCCACATTTGGGGAAATCGCAGGGGCAGCACACCCAGAGTGCAATGGGTGAGCCTTGCCCTGGGAGAAGCACCTTCAAGATCATAGTATCTCACCTGGCAGGTAAGTAGGAGTTGGGCTAGAGCTGGGGAGGGTCGCTGCTCGGGCACCCCCCTGTCAAGTGAAGGAGATCCAACTGAGGCAGCACAATGGAACTCTCGAAAGAAGAACAAGGCTAGAGGAAGATCTGAGACAAAGAAATCTGACTTTTACCAGAGCTGACCAGCGGAAAACACAAACACAGTCCCCCACTACCACAAATAATGCAGGCGAGTTTCCCACATTTGGGGAAATCACAGGGGTCAGCATACCCAGAATGCAATGAATGAAACTCACCCTGGGTGAACAATTTTCATGACCATGGTGTCTCCTATGCAAAATAAGTATGATTTGGGATAGGGCTGGGGAGGGCCGCTGCTCAGGCACATCTCTGTCAAGTAAAGGAGATTCAACTGAGGCAGCACAAGGGAACTCTCATCTGGGGACAACAACTGCAGGGAGAACACATATTTTCAGATGAACATGGGAGGGCAGAAGGCTGCCTAATACTGAAGCACCCCCAAACAACAAACCAAATGCAACAACTAGTGCAAGCATTCCTGGGGGAAGGCCTGCAGCAGATGGATTTGCATATGGTGATGTTATCCAAGCAGTGGGTCAAAGTTGGCTTCAACCCTCATCTGCTTATGAAAAGAGAAAAGGGGCGTGCAGGGCATGGCAGCCTTTTGCGGTGCTTGGATGACCCCTAGATCGCATTAAACACCCCCACCCTCCTTTGGTGTGGGGCTCATGTTGGCCATGCCCCATCCCATGAAGCATTCAAGCTGATTTCTTGCAGCAGCTGGGCATTGTAACAGCTCCAGAGCTGCTCTGTAAGGCAAGTAAAAGGGTGTGGGCCCTGCAGCACTACCTGTAGTTTGCATTGTGCATTGGAAGGCACAAAGTAAGCAGACGGGAGGAGAAGTCAGGATAGTGCACAAGGGTATAGAAGGGAGGGGCTCAAGAAAAAAAGAAGTGGAAACAGACAGCAAACTAGGCTGGAGAGAGACCTGAGACAAAGAGATCTGAATTATACGAGAGCCGACCAGAGGAAACACAAATTATGCAGTCAAGTGTCCCACATTTGGGGAAATCGTAGGAGCAGCACACCCAGAGTGCAATGGGTGAGCCTTGCCCTGGGAGAAGCACCGTCCTGATTATAGTATCTCACCTGGGTGTGCTGCCCCTGCGATTTCCCCAAATGTGGGAAACTTGACTGCATAATTTGTGTTTCCCCTGGTCGGCTCTCATATAATTCAGATCTCTTTGTCTCAGGTCTCTCTCCAGCCTAGTTTGCTGTCTGTTTCCACTTCTTTTTTCTTGAGCCCCTCCCTTCTATACCCTTGTGGACTATCCTGACTTCTCCTCCTGTCTGCTTACTTTGTGCCTTCCAATGCACAATGCAAACTACAGGTAGTGCTGCAGGGCCCACACCCTTTTAGTTGCCTTACAGAGCAGCTCTGGAGCTGTTACAGTGCCAAGCTGCTGCAAGAAATCAGCTTGAATGCTTCAGGGGCTGGGGCATGGCCAACATGAGCCCCACACCGAAGGAGGGTGGGGGTGTTTAATGCGAACTAAGGGTCATCCAAGCGCCGCAAAAGGCCGCCATGCCCTGCATACCCCTTTTCTCTTTTCATATGCAGATGAGGGTTCCAGCCAACTTTGGCCCACTGCTTGGATGACATCACTGTATGCAAATCCGTCTTCTGCAGACCTTCCCCCAGGAATGCTTGTACTAGTTGTTGCATTTGGTTTGTTGTTTGGGGGTGCTTCAGTATTAGGCAGCCTTCTGCCCTCCCATGTTCATCTGAAAATATGTGTTCTCACTGCAGTTGTTGTCCCCAGATGGGAGTTCCCTTGTGCTGCCTCAGTTGAATCTCCTTTACTCTAAAACTTTTAAAACTTAGCAAAAGTGTTTACTAAATAGCTGCTCGGCAAAGTTGCAATGCCGAGACTCCCCGACCAGCTGCCCAGGATGAACCCACCTTTCTAGTAGAATGGGTCTTCACCTAATTCAGTAACGGCAATCCTGCCGTGGAATGAGCATGCTGAATCTTACCACAGATCCAGCGCATAATGGTCTACATGGACGCAGGACACCCAATCCTGTTGGGAGCATACAGGACAAACAGAGCCTCTGTTTTCCTAATCTGAACCGTTCTGGTGACATAAATTTTCAAAGTTCTGACCACAGCCAGAGACTTTGACTCAACGAAGGTGTCAGTGGCCCAAGGCACCATGTGGAAAGATGAACCACCTTCGGCAGAAATTGTTGACGTGTCCTCAATTCTGCTCTATCTTCATGAAAGATCAAATAAAGGCTCTTGTGATACTGCATGGTTTGTACTGTTTTCCATGTGCTCCCAGATCTTTCAAAAAAGAAGCATGGTCAAGAAAGTTCTGTTTGAAAAGAAACAACATTTACTGTCATTGTTATAGAATTTGGGAGAAAAAACAAGAAGAAATATGCACTGTTGACGCACTGGACAGAATGAATGAATCATAAAATATAACCTTTATTAAGTATGTATTAAAATTGGATAAATATTAATATTATTATCCCAAACTGCAGTGAAACATAAAGGTTAAAATCACAGAACTAACATACATGTGCATAAGAAGAATAAAGAGATGTGAAAAAAAGGTTTAAAAAGCGTGTCCGTGTGTGATTATTTTTGAAGGAACAACCCTGGCGGGGTTGTTTATATAGATATATATGTTGCTAATAATCACTTTCTAGCGTAATGTTATTAAATAGCTGTTAGTATCTATGTCGTCAGGTACCACTGGGTCGTATCCTATATACTCCTGTGGGAAACTTGACTGCATAATTTGTGTTTCCCCTGGTCGGCTCTCGTATAATTCAGATCTCTTTGTCTCAGGTCTCTCTCCAGCCTAGTTTGCTGTCTGTTTCCACTTCTCTTTTCTTGAGCCGCTGCCTTCTATACCCTTGTGCACTCTCCTGACTTCTCCTGTCTGCTTACTTTGTGCCGTCCAACGCACAATGCAAACTACAGGTAGTGCTGCAGGGCCCACACCCTTTTACTTGCCTTACAGAGCAGCTCTGGAGCTGTTACAGTGCCCAGCTGCAGCAAGAAATCAGCTTGAATGCTTCAGGTGCTGGGGCATAGCCAACAAGAGCCCCACACCGACGGAGGGTGGAGGTGTTTAATGCAAACTAGGGGTCAGCCAAGCGCCGCAAAAGGCCGCCATGCCCTGCATGCCCCTTTTCTCTTTTCATATGCAGACGAGGGTTGAAGCCAACTTTGACCCACTGCTTGGATGACATCACCATATGCAAATCCATCTGCGGCAGGCCTTCCCCCAGGAATGCTTGCACTAGTTGTTGCATTTGGTTTGTTGTTTGGGGGTGCTTCAGTATTAGGCAGCCTTCTGCCCTCCCATGTTCATCTGAAAATATGTGTTCTCCCTGCAGTTGTTGTCCCCAGATGAGAGTTCCCTTGTGCTGCCTCAGTTGAATCTCCTTTACTTGACAGAGATGTGCCTGAGCAGCGGCCCTCCCCAGCCCTATCCCAAATCATACTTATTTTGCATAGGAGATACCATGGTCATGAAGATTGTTCTCCCAGGGTTAGGTTCATTCATTGCATTCTGGGTAGCTTACCTCTGTGATTTCCCCAAATGTGGGAAACTCAACTGCATTATTTGTGGTAGTGGGGGACTGTGTTTGTGCTTTCCTCTGGTCAGCTCTGGTAAAAGTCAGATTTCTTTGTCTCAGATCTTCCTCTAGCCTTGTTCTTCTTTCAAGAGTTCCCTTGTGCTGCCTCAGTTGGATCTCCTTCACTTGACAGGGGGGTGCCCGAGCAGCGACCCTCCCCAGCTCTAGCCCAACTCCTACTTACCTGCCAGGTGAGATACTATGATCATGAAGTTGCTTCTCCCAGGGCAAGGCTCACCCATTGCACTCTGGGTGTGCTGCCCCTGCGATTTCCCCAAATGTGGGAAACTTGACTGCATAATTTGTGTTTTCCCTAGTCGGCTCTCATATAATTCAGATCTCTTTGTCTCAGGTTTCTCTCCAGCCTAGTTTGCTGTCTGTTTCCACTTCTTTTTTCTTGAGCCCCTCCCTTCTACACCCTTGTGCACTATCCTGACTTCTCCTCCTGTCTGCTTACTTTGTGCCTTCCAATGCACAATGCAAACTACAGGTAGTGCTGCAGGGCCCACACCCTTTTACTTGCCTTACAGAGCAGCTCTGGAGCTGTTACAGTGCCAAGCTGCTGAAAGAAATCAGCTTGAATGCTTCAGGGGCTGGGGCATGGCCAACATGAGCCCCACACCGAAGGAGGGTGGGGGTGTTTAATGCGAACTAAGGGTCATCCAAGCGCCGCAAAAGGCCGCCATGCCCTGCATACCCCTTTTCTCTTTTCATATGCAGATGAGGGTTCCAGCCAACTTTGGCCCACTGCTTGGATGACATCACTGTATGCAAATCCGTCTTCTGCAGACCTTCCCCCAGGAATGCTTGTACTAGTTGTTGCATTTGGTTTGTTGTTTGGGGGTGCTTCAGTATTAGGCAGCCTTCTGCCCTCCCATGTTCATCTGAAAATATGTGTTCTCCCGGCAGTTGTTGTCCCCAGATGAGAGTTCCTTTGTGCTGCCTCAGTTGAATCTCCTTTACTTGACAGAGATGTGCCTGAGCAGCGGCCCTCCCCAGCCAATTCCCAAATCATACTTATTTTGCATAGGAGATACCATGGTCATAAAGATTGTTCTCCCAGGGTGAGGTTCATTCATTGCATTCTGGGTATGCTGACCCCTGTGATTTCCCCAAATGTGGGAAACTCAACTGCATTATTTGTGGTAGTGGGGGACTGTGTTTGTGTTTTCCTCTGGTCAGCTCTGGTAAAAGTCAGATTTCTTTGTCTCAGATCTTCCTCTAGCCTTGTTCTTCTTTCGAGAGTTCCATTGTGCTGCCTCAGTTTGATCTCCTTCACTTGACAGGGGGGTACCCAAGCAGCGACCCTCCCCAGCTCTAGCCCAACTCCTACATACCTGCCAGGTGAGATACTATGATCATGAAGGTGCTTCTCCCAGGGCAAGGCTCACCCATTGCACTCTGGGTGTGCTGCTCCTGCGATTTCCCCAAATGTGGGAAACTTGACTGCATAATTTGTGTTTCCCCTGGTCGGCTCTCGTATAATTCAGATCTCTTTGTCTCAGGTCTCTCTCCAGCCTAGTTTGCTGTCTGTTTCCACTTCTCTTTTCTTGAGCCGCTGCCTTCTATGCCCTTGTGCACTCTCCTGACTTCTCCTGTCTGCTTACTTTGTGCCTTCCAACGCACAATGCAAACTACAGGTAGTGCTGCAGGGCCCACACCCTTTTACTTGCCTTTCAGAGCAGCTCTGGAGCTGTTACAGTGCCCAGCTGCTGCAAGAAATCAGCTTGAATGCTTCAGGGGCTGGGGCATAGCCAACATGAGCCCCACACCGACGGAGGGTGGAGGTGTTTAATGCGAACTAAGGGTCATCCAAGCGCCGCAAAAGGCCGCCATGCCCTGCATACCCCTTTTCTCTTTTCATATGCAGATGAGGGTTCCAGCCAACTTTGACCCACTGCTTGGATGACATCACCGTATGCAAATCCGTCTTCTGCAGACCTTTTCCCAGGAATGCTTGTACTAGTTGTTGCATTTGGTTTGTTGTTTGGGGGTGCTTCAGTATTAGGCAGCCTTCTGCTCTCCCATGTTCATCTGAAAATATCTGTTCTCCCTGCAGTTGTTGTCCCCAGATGAGAGTTCCCTTGTGCTGCCTCAGTTGAATCTCCTTTACTTGACAGAGATGTGCCTGAGCAGCGGCCCTCCCCAGCCCTATCCCAAATCATACTTATTTTGCATAGGAGATACCATTGTCATGAAGATTGTTCTCCCAGGGTGAGGTTCATTCATTGCATTCTGGGTATGCTGACCCCTGTGATTTCCCCAAATGTGGGAAACTCGACTGCATTATTTGTGGTAGTGGGGGACTGTGTTTGTGCTTTCCTCTGGTCAGCTCTGGTAAAAGTCAGATTTCTTTGTCTCAGATCTTCCTCTAGCCTTGTTCTTTTTTCGAGAGTTTCCTTGTGCTGCCTCAGTTGGATCTCCTTCACTTGACAGGGGGGTGCCCGAACAGCGACCCTCCCCAGCTCTAGCCCAACTCCTACTTACCTGCCAGGTGAGATACTATGATCAGGAAGGTGCTTCTCCCAGGGCAAGGCTCACCCAATGCACTCTGGGTGTGCTGCTCCTACGATTTCCCCAAATGTGGGACACTTGATTACATAATTTGTGTTTCCTCTGGTCGGCTCTCGTATAATTCAGATCTCTTTGTCTCAGGTCTCTCTCCAGCCTAGTTTGCTGTCTGTTTCCACTTCTCTTTTCTTGAGCCGCTCCCTTCTATGCCCTTGTGCACTATCCTGACTTCTCCCGTCTGCTTACTTTGTGCCTTCCAACGCACAATGCAAACTACAGGTAGTGCTGCAGGGCCCACACCCTTTTACTTGCTTTACAGAGCAGCTCTGGAGCTGTTACAGTGCCCAGCTGCTGCAAGAAATCAGCTTTAATGCTTCAGGGGCTGGGGCATAGCCAACATGAGCCCCACACCGAAGGAAGGTGGAGGTGTTTAATGCGAACTAGGGGTCATCCAAGCGCCGCAAAAGGCAGCCATGCCCTGCACACCCCATTTTTATTTTCATATGCAGACGAGGGTTGAAGCAAACTTTGACCCACTGCTTGGATGACATCACCATATGCAAATCCATCTGCTGCAGGCCTACTACCAGGAATGTTTGCACTAGTAGTTGCATTTGGTTTGTTGTTTGGGGGTGCTTCAGTATTAGGCAGCCTTCTGCCCTCCCATGTTCATCTGAAAATATGTGTTCTCCCTGCAGTTGTTGTCCCCAGATGAGAGTTCCCTTGTGTTGCCTCAGTTGAATCTCCTTTACTTGACAGAGATGTGCCTGAGCAGCGGCCCTCCCCAGCCCTATCCCAAATCATACTTATTTTGCATAGGAGATACCATGGTCATGAAGATTGTTCTCCCAGGGTGAGGTTCATTCATTGCACTCTGGGTATGCTGACCCCTGTGATTTCCCCAAATGTGGGAAACTCGACTGCATTATTTGTGGTAGTGGGGGACTGTGTTTGTGCTTTCCTCTGGTCAGCTCTGGTAAAAGTCAGATTTCTTTGTCTCAGATCTTCCTCTAGCCTTGTTCTTCTTTCGAGAGTTCCCTTGTGCTGCCTCAGTTGGATCTCCTTCACTTGACAGGGGGTGCCCGAGCAGCAATCCTCCACAGCTCTAGCCCAACTCCTACTTACCTGCCAGGTGAACTATGATCTTCACTGTTAGGGCAATCAGGATGTGGAATTCCCTGCCAGGGAAGGTGGTAATGGCGGACTCTGTAATTGGATTTAAAAAAGGAATGGATACATTTCTGAATGAAAAAGCTATCCAAGGTTATAATACTTAAAATATCAACATGGTTAATCCGGGGGTAACATGAGTTATAGTAGCTAACTAGTCATAAAACATTATTCAGCAAGTATGTAGAATCATCACAACTTAAAACAGGTTGAACACGATGGGCAATTTGCCTCTATTCAACCTCAAAAACTATGTTACTATATGTTACTATATTACTATGTTACTGTAGTATACAGAACACCACAATATAATGAGCAGTGATAGTGAGCACTGATGAGGATACTAGAACTGACACTGAGCAGCAAGATGCAGCACTGGACTATTAGTAATGTACTGTAGTATGCTGAGCACCACAATGCAGCACAAGACAATGAGCAGTGATACTGAGCACTGATGAGGATACTACTGAGAACTGACACTGAGCAGGAGAGACACACTACTAGTATTACAGAGCAGCAATAAGTAACCACTGATACTGAGCACTGATATTGAGATTTCCACTGAGAGAACATAGCCACGTCCTCTCCGCTCTCTCTTCAATGCACGAGTAAAAATGGCGGCAACGCGCAGCTCTTTATATGGAATCCGAATCTCGCGAGAATCCGACAGCGGGATGATGACATTTTCCCTTGTTCAGGTTTTCCGAGTCAGGCGGGAACAACCGAGCCTGCCTCGGACCAGTGTAAACCACGTGGAGTTCGTCGGGAATTCGGTTCTCGGAGAACCGAACCCGCTCCTCTCTACCTTATACCCATCAATTTTTTTATTTTCAATCTAAGCCCCTGCAGTTTTCTGTAAGCATCTGCTTCGCTATGATGATCAACAAGTCACAAGGGCAAACACTCAGGGCTTGAGGCGTAGATCTTAGGACCAGCTGCTACAAGCATGGCAGAGGTGTCACTATCACTGGTGACACCCAGAGAGGTGGCGAGGGAGATTGTAATGCAGTGCGCGCAGATAAGCAGTGCAATGGTAAAAAGGAGGCATGGTTTCATAGGTAGGGGCGTGGCCTGGTGGCCTGAATCTACATTTTGTTGCTCCGGGTGTCCCGGGGGTTGGGGGCTGCACCCGGGGACTAGTGTGTGTGCGGTGCTGGCTCCTGCACAGTGACAGGGCATGGCCACCGAGCATGACGCCTCCATTCTTGACCATGCTGTAATTGCAGTCGCACTGCAGTTCAGCGTGATCATATAAAATGGTGTAGCCTCCTGCTGGTGCAGACTGTATGTGCGCGCAGGAAGCCGCCACCATTTTTGTGATCACAGCGGCTGAATGTGATGTCATACAGCCGCTGTGACCACGCCCCCTGTGTCTCCTCCGTTGCAGACCCCATTTTGAAGCCTTGCCCCCGCACCGCTCCATCCCTGACTTGGAAATGGAGTGTTGCTGACCCCCCTCTCCCCCCCCCCCCCGCCCCGATTGACAGGCAGAGGCGATCGCATTCTCTGCGGGGTGCCGCAGAAAATGCAGGCACATGCGTATGCTCTTAGCAATTTTTGCAGTTGGATCGCTTATTGTGATTGCAATCCAACCTGAATCAGGCCCTATTACCTATCACAATGCGCTGCGGGCAGTACAAAATTGGGTTAATATAGGAGTAAAACTCCCAGACCTGTGCTCCTTAACTGTACCTGGTGGCTAGTGGAGCGGCTGCCCAGTAATCAGTGTCCACGCCAGTGCGCACACGGTCCACCCCCTACGGCCACGCTCCCCTTCATCAGCGGCCTCGTGATCCGGAAGGGCGGTGTGTGTGTGACTGACCTTAGGAAGAAACTGGAGCCTCCGCTGCAGTGACCCAGCAACCAGGGCACGGGAGTATACAGCGCCGCTGGGAGTGATGAAGCTGCAGTAAAGATGTCTATTAGACCTAGCCTGCTGCAGCCCTTGTAGATTCTCATAAAACAAGTTCTTCTTTTCTTGTCAAAATTAATAGCTAAGAATAGGCTGCCTGAGGCAGGCCCCTGTTAAGAGGCCTGCTACTGAAGGCACCAACTACAAACTGAGCTCCCTGTTCATGGAAGCGGGGTTATAGAGGAGAATGCACTGAGCATCTTGGGAACAGTCAAAAGCTTTGAGCCGGTTGGTGCCTCAGATCAAGATCCTACTCTACACCCCAATGTGAATCCTTGTGGAGTCCAGTGTACCCCACAGAAGAAATTAATGTGTCACACCCATTGGCAGCAACCTTAGAATAGCTGCTGACGGGCACAATTGAGAAAGGAAGGGGGGGGGGACATTTGAATCCAGCACATAGATGCAATTCAAATATGTAATTTGTACCTTCCTATTTTAAAATATAATGGATGAACCTCACCCTGTGAGAACAATCTTCATGATCAAGAGATCTCATATGCAAAATAAGTATGAGTTGGGATAGGGCTGGGGAGGGTGGCTGCTCGGGCAGCCCCTCCCCCGTCAAGTTAAGGAGATTCAACTGAGGACGCACAAGGGAACTCTCGTCTGGGGACAACAACTGCAGGGAGACCACATCTGTTCAGATGAACATGGGAGGGTGGAAGGCTGCCTAATATTGAAGCACCATCAAATATCAAACCATATGCAACAACTAGTACAAGCATTCCAGGGGGAAGGTCTGCAGAAGACGGATTTGCATACGGTGATGTCATCCTAGCAGTGGACCAAAGTTGGCTGGAACTCTCATCTGCATATGAAAAGAGAAAAGGGGCATGCAGGGCATGGCGGCCTTTTGCGGTGCTTGGATGACCCCTAGTTCGCATTAAACACCCCCACCCTCCTTTGGTGTGGGGCTCATGTTGGCCATGCCCCATCCCCTGAAGCATTCAAGCTGATTTCTTGCAGCAGCTGGGCACTGTAACAGCTCCAGAGCTGTTCTGTAAGGCAAGTAAAAGGGTGTGGGCCCTGCAGCACCACCTGTAGTTCGCATTGTGCGTTGGAAGGCACAAAGTAAGCAGACGGGAGGAGAAGTCAGGATAGTGCGCAAGGGCATCCTTTTCTCTTAGTCCGTAGAGGATGCTGGGGTCACATTAAGAACCATGGGGTGTAGACGGGATCCGCAAGAGACATGGGCACTTTAAGACTTTCAAAGGGTGTGAACTGGCTCCTCCCTCTATTCCCCTCCTCCAGACTCCAGTTATAGGAACTGTGCCCAGGGAGACGGACATTTCGAGGAAAGGATTTATTGTTAAACTAAGGTGAGCATCTTACCAGCTCACACCTTAAGCATGCCGCAGAACGTGGCATTCAACAGAACACAAGCCAACGGCATGAACAATTGCAGCAAAAAGCTGACCAGAACCATAACACAACATGTGTATAACCACAAGTAATAACTGCAGACACAGTATGGACTGGGACGGGTGCCCAGCATCCTCTACGGACTAAGAGAAAAGGATTTACCGGTAGGTATTAAAATCCTATTTTCTCATACGACCTAGAGGATGCTGGGGTCACATTAAGAACCATGGGGTTATACCAAAGCTCTTGAACGGGTGGGAGAGTGCGTACGACTCTGCAGCACCGAATGACCCAACTTGAGGTTATCATCAGCCAAGGTATCAAACTTGTAAAACTTAGCAAAAGTGTTTACTAAATAGCTGCTCGGCAAAGTTGCAATGCCGAGACTCCCCGACCAGCTGCCCAGGATGAACCCACCTTTCTAGTAGAATGGGTCTTCACCTAATTCAGTAACGGCAATCCTGCCGTGGAATGAGCATGCTGAATCTTACCACAGATCCAGCGCATAATGGTCTACATGGAAGCAGGACACCCAATCCTGTTGGGAGCATACAGGACAAACAGAGCCTCTGTTTTCCTAATCTGAACCGTTCTGGTGACATAAATTTTCAAAGTTCTGACCACAGCCAGAGACTTTGACTCAACGAAGGTGTCAGTGGCCAAAGGCACCATGTGGAAAGATGAACCACCTTCGGCAGAAATTGTTGACGTGTCCTCAATTCTGCTCTATCTTCATGAAAGATCAAATAAAGGCTCTTGTGATACTGCATGGTTTGTACTGTTTTCCATGTGCTCCCAGATCTTTCAAGCAAGTAGCATGGTCAAGAAAGTTCTGTTTGAAAAGTAACAACATTTACTGTCATTGTTATAGAATTTGGGAGAAAAAACAAGAAGAAATCTGCACTGTTGACGCACTGGACAGAATGAATGAATCATAAAATATAACCTTTATTAAGTATGTATTAAAATTGGATAAATATTAATATTATTATCCCAAACTGCAGTGAAACATAAAGGTTAAAATCACAGAACTAACATACATGTGCATAAGAAGAATAAAGAGATGTGAAAAAAAGGTTTAAAAAGCGTGTCCGTGTGTGATTATTTTTGAAGGCACAACCCTGGCGGGGTTGTTTATATAGATATATATGTTGCTAATAATCACTTTCTAGCGTAATGTTATTAAATAGCTGTTAGTATCTATGTCGTCAGGTACCACTGGGTCGTATCCTATATACTCCCTTCACTCAATAGGGGTTACCTCCCGGGAAGCCATCCCCATTGGCGAATTTGTGGGGGTGATTGAGTATAACCGGTAAGCTAACCTCCAATTTGTGGGGTGCTTAGGTAGATGGGGATCACTTATTTCTCTGTGTCCCCTAAGACTATATTCCTAAATTCAATACCATAGCTTTCTATATCGGATAAGGAATCACTTGATAGGGAAATCTCTATGCATCATGGAAAGATCATATTTATTAATATCCAAACTAAAAAAATGATGAATAGCTTTAATTTAGCTGTTTAGATATAGTTAATTGGCGAGATATACCAACAGGTGCGGTTGCCTTAAGGAATATGGCAATTCTAATATAAATAGCAGCCCTCCTTCATATAATCAGCCAGATCTTATTAAATCTGGTCCAGATATAGCCGTTCAGATATACTTAATTGACAACATATATCAATCGGTGGGGTTGCCTTAAGGAATATAGCAATTCCAATTCTCATATAAATAGCAACCTTCCTTCATATATTCAGCCAGATCTTATTTAATCTGATCTAGGCGTAGGCAATAATGCTTTCCTTAGAGGTATAGCCACCTCAATTCTTATTAGGAAGCAAAGTGTCTGTCATAATGGTTTATCCAATTCATCTAAGAAATAATATATTCCATGTGTCAGAGATTCATTACTCTCTATTTACACTGTTAAAGAGTTAATTCTTATTATGTTACAGTGTAATGAAATTATCATATAGGGAGATGTGGCAATTCCATGTGCTATATATATAATAACCCTTAGTGGTCCAGATTCCACAATGAGGAATTTTCTTATAAACCGCTGAAACACACAGCTATTTGACTGACTTCCAAATATATCTATCTCACTTTGTAACAGTCTTATGATAGAGAAACCGTTACATATTCGGTCACTTAGTTATCTAAAGGTAAACAGACTCAGTGTGAGGGTAATATAATATATCAAATGCGCTGTCAATAATCGTGGTAACTGGTGTAATAATGTGGTATATTGAGTATGCTAGTAAGGCATATAACTGCTCTCCAGCCTTTAAGTGTTACCAATCAATTTGTTACACTGTAAAGGATTTATGGTGTCCTGTTAGGACATGCAGCTGCTAGGCTGACTCAAAGATTTATCCATTTGTAACAATTATGTAACAGTTATATACATGTTACTGGTATTACATATAAATAGTATGACACAGGCCAGCAGTCCCATGTGTCTAGATTCCACAATAGGAGATTTTCTTTGTCTTATAAACTGCTGGAACACACAGCTGCTAGACTGACTTCAAATATATATACCGGTATTACTTTGTAACAGTCTTATAGTAAAGAGACTGTTACACACTGTCATTTAGTTATCTCAAGGTTAGCAGATTCTGTATTACTTTGTAACAGTCTTATAGTAAAGAGACTGTTACACACTGTCATTTAGTTATCTCAAGGTTAGCAGATTCTGTGTGAGGATAGTGTTCTGTTAGAACATGCAGCTGCTAGGCTGACTCATAGAAAATGTATCCATTTGTAACAAATGACACATACAGCATTAAATTAATATCTATAGCAGCCCATGTGACATCTCTACTCTTATCATAATTGTCTGGTTATTGCCAATCTGGACAGCAGGAGTGATATATATTCACTAGTCCCAATATCCCATCATATAAATATACCCACACTGATATACATTCTTATCAAGAGTTATTAGTAGCTATCTGTATGCACTTTAGACATTGTAATTGCTAAGTGACATCATATCTAGTGTATTCCTTTCTTATAGCTCAGCTTCTATTCCCTATTAGTGGAGACTAACAGCTAACATCATAATCATATATTTTTGTTTTATAACATTTCACATGAGTCAAATACACGCGGACACGCCGTGCCCTACACGCGTGTTTCACTGCATCTATGGCAACTTACATTAAAGCTAACAAGAAAGCACACTCGTTCTGTCTTTAAACTGATAAAAGAAACCCCAATAATATGGGGCATGCAAAAATTTAGATAAAACTCAGTTTTGCTCCTCTCCACGGAAATCTTTAGTAAAAGGCGAAAGATTTGTTCGTTCTGAAGAGAAACCAGAGCATGACCAAGATTCCACCTGTCGCCTGAGTGCCATGCCAGCAGTCCTCATTCAGCTCAAAGTGAGCACCCAATATGAAAGAAAGAAAGCAGATTTCTCACCAGGCTTCCCCTTGCTATAAGCATGGTTTGTACTCTTTTCCATGTGCTCCCAGATCTTTCAAGCAATTAGTATGGTCAAGAAAGTTCTGCTTGAAAAGAAACAGACATTTACTGTCATTGTTATACAAATAAACTTACATTAAAGCCAACAAGAAAGCTCACTCGTTCTGTCTTTAAACTGATAAAAGAAACCCCAATAATATGGGGCATGCAAAAATTGAGATAAAACTCAGTTTTGCTCCTCTCCACGGATAATCTTTAATAAAAGGCGAAAGATTTGTTCATTCTGAAGAGAAACCAGAGCATGACCAAGATTCCACCTGTCGCCTGAGTGCCATGCCAGCAGTCCTCATTCAGATCAAAGTGAGCGCCCAATTTGAAAGAAAGCAGATTTCTCACCTGGCTTCTCCTTGCTATAAGCATGGTTTGTACTGTATTCCATGTGCTCCCAGATCTTTCAAGCAAGTAGCATGGTCAAGAAAGTTCTGTTTGAAAAGAAACAAACATTTACTGTAATTTCTATGCAAATGAGCTTTCATTAAAGCACACTCATTCTATCTTTAAACCGATAAAAGAAACCCCAAAAAGATGGGGCATGCAAAAATTGAGGTAAAACTCAGTTTTGCTCCTCTCCACGGAAATCTTTAGTAAAAGGCGAAAGATTTGTTCGTTCTGAAGAGAAACCAGAGCATGACCAAGATTTTCATCTGAAAATATGTGTTCTCCCTGCAGTTGTTGTCCCCAGATGAGAGTTCCCTTGTGCTGCCTCAGTTGAATCTCCTTTACTTGACAGAGATGTGCCTGAGCAGCGGCCCTCCCCAGCCCTATCCCAAATCATACTTATTTTGCATAGGAGATACCATGGTCATGAAGATTGTTCTCCCAGGGTGAGGTTCATTCATTGCATTCTGGGTATGCTGACCCCTGTGATTTCCCCAAATGTGGGAAACTCGACTGCATTATTTGTGGTAGTGGGGGACTGTGTTTGTGCTTTCCTCTGGTCAGCTCTGGTAAAAGTCAGATTTCTTTGTCTCAGATCTTCCTCTAGCCTTGTTCTTCTTTCGAGAGTTCCCTTGTGCTGCCTCAGTTGGATCTCCTTCACTTGAGAGGGGGTGCCCGAGCAGCAATCCTCCACAGCTCTAGCCCAACTCCTACTTACCTGCCAGGTGAGATACTATGATCTTCACTGTTAGGGCAATCAGGATGTGGAATTCCCTGCCAGGGAAGGTGGTAATGGCGGACTCTGTAATTGGATTTAAAAAAGGAATGGATACATTTCTGAATGAAAAAGCTATCCAAGGTTATAATACTTAAAATATCAACATGGTTAATCCGGGGGTAACATGAGTTATAGTAGCTAACTAGTCATAAAACATTATTCAGCAAGTATGTAGAATCATCACAACTTAAAACAGGTTGAACACGATGGGCAATTTGCCTCTATTCAACCTCAAAAACTATGTTACTATATGTTAGTATATTACTATGTTACTGTAGTATACAGAAAACCAAAATGCAATGAACAGTGATAGTGAGCACTGATGAGGATACTAGAACTGACACTGAGCAGCAAGATGCAGCACTGGACTATTAGTAATGTACTGTAGTATGCTGAGCACCACAATGCAGCACAAGACAATGAGCAGTGATACTGAGCACTGATGAGGATACTACTGAGAACTGACACTGAGCAGGAGAGACACACTACTAGTATTACTGAGCAGCAATAAGTAACCACTGATACTGAGCACTGCTATTGAGATTTCCACTGAGAGAACATAGCCACGTCCATTCCGCTCTCTCTTCAATGCACAAGTAAAAATGGCGGCAACGCGCAGCTCTTTATATGGAATCCGAATCTCGCGAGAATCCGACAGCGGGATGATGACATTTTCCCTTGTTCAGGTTTTCCGAGTCAGGCGGGAACAACCGAGCCTGCCTCGGACCAGTGTAAACCACGTGGAGTTCGTGGGGAATTCGGTTCTCGGAGAACCGAACCCGCTCCTCTCTACCTTATACCCATCAATTTTTTTATTTTCAATCTAAGCCCCTGCAGTTTTCTGTAAGCATCTGCTTCGCTATGATGATCAACAAGTCACAAGGGCAAACACTCAGGGCTTGAGGCGTAGATCTTAGGACCAGCTGCTACAAGCATGGCAGAGGTGTCACTATTACTGGTGACACCCAGAGAGGTGGCGAGGGAGATTGTAATGCAGTACGCGCAGATAAGCAGCGCAATGGTAAAAAGGAGGCATGGTTTCATAGGTAGGGACGTGGCCTGGTGGCCTGAATCTACATTTTGTTGCTCCGGGTGTCCCGGGGGTTGGGGGCTGCACCCGGGGACTAGTGTGTGAGCGGTGCTGGCTCCTGCACAGTGAAAAGGCATGGCCACCCAGCATGACGCCTCCCTTCTTGACCATGCTGTAATTGCAGTCGCACTGCAGTTCAGCGTGATCATAAAAAATGGTGTAGCCTCCTGCTGGTGCAGACTGTATGTGCGCGCAGGAAGCCGCCACCATTTTTGTGATCACAGCGGCTGAATGTGATGTCATACAGCCGCTGTGACCACGCCCCCTGTGTCTCCTCCGTTGCAGACCCCATTTTGAAGCATTGCCCCTGCACCGCTCCATCCCTGACTTGGAAATGGAGTGTTGCTGACCCACCTATCCCCCCCCCCCCCGCCCCGATTGACAGGCAGAGGCGATCGCATTCTCTGCAGGGTGCCGCAGAAAATGCAGGCACATGCGTATGCTCTTAGCAATTTTTGCAGTTGGATCGCTTATTGTGATTGCAATCCAACCTGAATCAGGCCCTATTACCTATCACAATGCGCTGCGGGCAGTACAAAATTGGGTTAATATAGGAGAAAAACCCCCAGACCTGTGCTCCTTAACTGTACCTGGTGACTAGTGGAGCGGCTGCCCAGTAATCAGTGTCCACGCCAGTGCGCACATGGTCCACCCCCTACGGCCACGCTCCCCTTCAACAGCGGCCTCGTGATCCGGAAGGGTGGTGTGTGTGTGACTGACCTTAGGATGAAACCGGAGCCTCCGCTGCAGTGACCCAGCAACCAGGGCACGGGAGTATACAGCGCCGCTGGGAGTGATGAAGCTGCAGTAAAGATGTCTATTAGACCTAGCCTGCTGCAGCCCTTGTAGATTCTCATAAAACAAGTTCTTCTTTTCTTGTCAAAATTTATAGCTAAGAATAGGCTGCCTGAGGCAGGCCCCTGTTAAGTGGCCTGCTACTGAAGGCACCAACTACACACTGAGCTCCCTGTTCATGGAAGCGGGGTTATAGAGGAGAATGCACTGAGCATCTTGGGAACAGTCAAAAGCTTTGAGCCGGTTGGTGCCTCAGATCAAGATCCTACTCTACACCCCAATGTGAATCCTTGTGGAGTCCAGTGTACCCCACAGAAGAAATTAATGTGTCACACCCATTGGCAGCAACCTTAGAATAGCTGCTGACGGGCACAATTGAGAATGGAAGGGGGGGGGGGGACATTTGAATCCAGCACATAAATGCAATTCAAATATGTAATTTGTACCTTCCTATTTTAAAATATAATGGATGAACCTCACCCTGTGAGAACAATCTTCATGATCAAGAAATCTCATATGCAAAATAAGTATGAGTTGGGATAGGGCTGGGGAGGGTGTCTGCTCTGGCAGCCCCTCCCCCGTCAAGTTAAGGAGATTCAACTGAGGAAGCACAAGGGAACTCTCGTCTGGGGACAACAACTGCAGGGAGACCACATCTTTTCAGATGAACATGGGAGGGCGGAAGGCTGCCTAATACTGAAGCACCATCAAATATCAAACCATATGCAACATCTAGTACAAACATTCCTGGGGGAAGGTCTGCAGCAGACGGATTTGCATACAGTGATGTTATCCAAGCAGTGGGCCAAAGTTGGCTGGAACCCTCATCTGCATATGAAAAGAGAAAAGGGGCGTGCAGGGCATGGCGGCCTTTTGCAGTGCTTGGATGACCCCTAGTTCTCATTAAACACCCCCACCCTCCTTTGGTGTGGGGCTCATGTTGGCCATGCCCCATCCCCTGAAGCATTCAAGCTGATTTCTTGCAGCAGCTGGGCACTGTAACAGCTCCAGAGCTGTTCTGTAAGGCAAGTAAAAGGGTGTGGGCCCTGCAGCACCACCTGTAGTTCGCATTGTGTGTTGGAAGGCACAAAGTAAGCAGACGGGAGGAGAAGTCAGGATAGTGCGCAAGGGCATCCTTTTCTCTTAGTCCGTAGAGGATGCTGGGGTCACATTAAGAACCATGGGGTATAGACGGGATCCGCAAGAGACATGGGCACTTTAAGACTATCAAAGGGTGTGAACTGGCTCCTCCCTCTATGCCCCTCCTCCAGACTCCAGTTATAGGAACTGTGCCCAGGGAGACGGACATTTCGAGGAAAGGATTTATTGTTAAACTAAGGTGAGCATCTTACCAGCTCACACCTTAAGCATGCCGCAGAATGTGGCATTCAACAGAACACAAGCCAACGGCATGAACAATTGCAGCAAAAAGCTGACCAGAACCATAACACAACATGTGTATAACCACAAGTAATAACTGCAGACACAGTATGGACTGGGACGGGTGCCCAGCATCCTCTACAGACTAAGAGAAAAGGATTTACCGGTAGGTATTAAAATCCTATTTTCTCATACGACCTAGAGGATGCTGGGGTCACATTAAGAACCATGGGGTTATACCAAAGCTCTTGAACGGGTGGAAGAGTGCGTACGACTCTGCAGCACCGAATGACCCAACTTGAGGTTATCATCGGCAGGGATGCAGTGGCGTTAATGTTTCCTGGTGTCAACCTGTATTATTTCAGTAGATATTGAAATGAGGATGCATCTTGCTGCCTTTCCAATGAAGCAAGTTTAATTTAGTAATAGGTGAAAAACCATCCCTACAAAGATGTTAATCAGATACTTGGCTTTGTGGACACTTTTCAGAGAACAAATTTGTTAGCATAAAAATAAAGCCAGAAAATGAAGAGCTGTTTAATCACTCAATTGGATTTTTTTGCCAGCATATTTCTTTTTCTCTGCAAACCACTGCTAAATTGTGCTTCCTAGCTGTTTTTATAAAATCACTGAATCAAATCTAACTCTGATTACATCAGAGAAGGCCAGGTACCCTACACCATAACAGGGGTTTTTGAAATTTTGACTTGTCTACTTAAAGATCACCAAAATCTGATAACAAGGTCAATTACATCCCTGGGTGGGATTGAACCACCAACCCTTTGGTTAATAACCAATCACACTAACCGATTGCACCACAGAGACACTTTGCAAAAGTCCATACTGACAAAGGCTAATAAGCATTCATCTAGAACGTTTCCTAGAAAAACTTTAAAAAGTCAATAATCTGGAGAGTTTTTGTAAGATGTTTCTTCCATCAACCAACGAAGAAACACATTGGTACTTTCCCATGATGAGTGAGTGCTTCAGGATCTCTTGCACTTACATGTGCAGCAGAGTACTGTAATGAAAGCATGCTGGGTTCATAACCCAGAGGTAGGCAGATTGAAACTATCCTCTGCTATATGCATTTTTTTTTGTTAATTAAAGTAATCCAAAACTGGGATTGATATTTTTTCTCTTTTATTTTTACTTAAAGTACAATAACTTTTACCATTTTAATATGTTTTAATAGTATATTGACAGTATTGTTTTCTTTCAAAAATCCACTTAATTTTCTTTACCCTATTATTAAAATGGTAATTGACAAAAACAAACTACATTGTCACCAGAAGAGCAATACAAAATGTACAAGTGATATATTAAAATCATCTTTCCAGCTTGAATTTCAATGATGCATTGGGGCAACGATTTTGTGAGAAACATCTTCACCCTTAAATAAAGATTTTCTTAATTCCTTACCTGTGTGCTAATTAGATATCACCTTGTTTTCACATTAAACAGACTTCCACATGAGAAAGCAGCAAGGATGCAGTAGCGTTAATGTTTCCTGGTGTCAACCTGTATTATTTCAGTAGATATTGAAATGAGGATGCATCTTGCTGCCTTTCCAATGAAGCAAGTTTAATTTAGTAATAGGTGAAAAACCATCCCTACAAATATGTTAATCAGATACTTGGCTTTGTGGACTCTTTTCAGAGAACAAATTAGTTAGCATAAAAATAAAGCCAGAAAATGAAGAGCTGTTTAATCACTCAATTGGATTTTTCTGCCAGCATATTTCTTTTTCTCTGCAACCCACTGCTAAATTGTGCTTCCTAGCTGTTTTTATAAAATCACTGAATCAAATCTAACTCTGATTACATCAGAGAAGGCCAGGTACCCTACACCATAACAGGGGGTTTGAAATTTTGACTTGTCTACTTAAAGATCACCAAAATCTGATAACAAGGTCAATTAAGTCCCTGGGTGGGATTGAACCACCAACCTTTTGGTTAATAGCCTTACACACTAACTGATTGCGCCACAGCGACACTTTGCAAAAGTATATACTGACAAAGGCTAATAAGCATTCATCTAGAACGATTCCTAGAAACATTTTAAAAAGTCAATAATGTGGAGAGTTTTTGTAAGATGTTTCTTCCATCAACCAATGAAGAAACACATTGGTACTTTCCCATGATGAGTGAGTGCTTCAGGATCTCTTGCACTTACATGTGCAGCAGAGTACTGTAATGGAAGCATGCTGGGTCCATAACCCAGAGGTAGGCAGATTGAAACTATCCTCTGCTATATGCATTTTTTTTGTTAATTAAAGTAATCCAAAACTGGGATTGATATTTTTGCTCTTTTATTTTTACTTAAAGTACAATAACTTTTACCATTTTAATTTGTTTTAATAGTATATTGACAGTATTGTTTTCTTTCAAAAATCCAATTAATTTTCTTTACCCGATTATTAAAATGGTAATTGACAAAAACAAACTACATTGTCACCAGAAGAGCAATACAAAATGTACAAGTGATATATTAAAATCATCTTTCCAGCTTGAATTTCAATGATGCATTGGGGCAACGATTTTGTGAGAAACATCTTCACCCTTAAATAAAGATTTTCTTAATTCCTTACCTGTGTGCTAATTAGATATCACCTTGTTTTCACATTAAACAGACTTCCACATGAGAAAACAGCAAAGATGCAGTGGCGTTAATGTTTCCTGGTGTCAACCTGTATTATTTCCGTAGATATTGAAATGAGGATGCATCTTGCTGCCTTTCCAATGAAGCAAGTTTAATTTAGTAATAGGTGAAAAACCATCCCTACAAAGATGTTAATCAGATACTTGGCTTTGTGGACACTTTTCAGAGTACAAATTTGTTATCATAAAAATAAAGCCAGAAAATGAAGAGCTGTTTAATCACTCAATTGGATTTTTCTGCCAGCATTTTTCTTTTTCTCTGCAACCCACTGCTAAATTGTGCTTCCTAGCTGATTTTTTATAAAATCACTTAATCAAATCTAACTCTGATTACATCAGAGAAGGCCAGGTACCCTACACCATAAGAGGGGGTTTGCAATTTTGACTTGTCTACTTAAATATCACCAAAATCTGATCACAAGGTCAATTACGTCCCTGGGTGGGATTGAACCACCAACGTTTTGATTAATAGCTGAACACACTAACCGATTGCGCCACAGAGACACTTTGCAAAAAGTCCATACTGACAAAGACTAATAAGCATTCATTAGAACGTTTCCTAGAAAAACTTTAAAAAGTCAATAATCTGGAGAGTTTTTGTAAGATGTTTCTTCCAGCAACCAATGAAGAAACACATTGGTACTTTTGCATGATGAGTGAGTGCTTCAGGATCTCTTGCACTTACATGTGCAGCAGAGTACTGCAATGGAAGCATGCTGGGCCCATAACCCAGAGGTAGGCAGATTGAAACTATCCTTTGCTATATGCATTTTTTTTTTGTTCATTAAAGTAATCCAAAACTGGGATTGATATTTTAGCTTTTATTTTTACTTAAAGTACAATAACTTTTACCATTTTAATTTGTTTTAATAGTATATTGACAGTATTGTTTTCTTTCAAAAATCCACTTAATTTTCTTTACCCTATTATTAAAATGGTAATTGACAAAAACAAACTACATTGTCACCAGAAGAGCAATACAAAATGTACAAGTGATATATTAAAATCATCTTTCCAGCTTGAATTTCAATGATGCATTGGGGCAACGATTTTGTGAGAAACATCTTCACCCTTAAATAAAGATTTTCTTAATTCCTTACCTGTGTGCTAATTAGATATCACCTTGTTTTCACATTAAACAGACTTCCACATGAGAAAACAGCAAAGATGCAGTGGCGTTAATGTTTCCTGGTGTCAACCTGTATTATTTCCGTAGATATTGAAATGAGGATGCATCTTGCTGCCTTTCCAATGAAGCAAGTTTAATTTAGTAATAGGTGAAAAAACATCCCTACAAAGATGTTAATCAGATACTTGGCTTTGTGGACACTTTTCAGAGAACAAATTTGTTATCATAAAAATAAAGCCAGAAAATGAAGAGCTGTTTAATCACTCAATTGGATTTTTCTGCCAGCATTTTTCTTTTTCTCTGCAACCCACTGCTAAATTGTGCTTCCTAGCTGTTTTTTTATAAAATCACTTAATCAAATCTGATTACATCAGAGAAGGCCAGGTACCCTACACCATAAGAGGGGGTTTGCAATTTTGACTTGTCTACTTAAATATCACCAAAATCTGATTACAAGGTCAATTACGTCCCTGGGTGGGATTGAACCACCAACCTTTTGAGTAATAGCTGAACACACTAACCGATTGCGCCACAGAGACACTTTGCGAAAAGTACATACTGACAAAGATTAATAAGCATTCATCTAGAACGTTTCCTAGAAAAACTTTAAAAAGTCAATAATCTGGAGAGTTTTTGTAAGATGTTTCTTCCAGCAACCAATGAAGAAACACATTGGTACTTTCGCATGATGAGTGAGTGCTTCAGGATCTCTTGCACTTACATGTGCAGCAGAGTACTGCAATGGAAGCATGCTGGGCCCATAACCCAGAGGTAGGCAGATTGAAACTATCCTTTGCTATATGCATTTTTTTTTTGTTCATTAAAGTAATCCAAAACTGGGGTTGATATTTTAGCTTTTATTTTTACTTAAAGTACAATAACTTTTACCATTTTAATTTGTTTTAGTCCAAATGGCATATCAGCAGTCAGCACTAACTGGTGACATGCCATTTGTACAAGTAAGCCATGTGTGACTAATATATAAACATACTTTATTAAATAACACCTCAAACTATCATACCCAGGATTCAAACCTATAACCTGTTGAATTCTAATCAAACACCCTACCCATGGAGCTACTTGATCCTGCATCTTTTCTAACCTCCAAAAACAGATTCAGTTGCATTTTCCAGCGTGTTTTGTTTGCGCCTTTGCAAATGTCTTACATCGACAAACTTATTTAGTACTATTTTGCAAATAGGGTTACATTGTCGCAACATTGTGTTCCCTAATTGCTTGATTTTTTAAATGCAACAATGCAGACACCTGATAATTGCTCTGTGGAGTCTTATTTTGTGTTTTGTGTTTAGTCTTTAGATCTGAATTTGAATGTACTAGTGAACTAACTTAATTTCCTACTTCTAAATTCATTCCTAAATTCACTACTTACATGAATCCTGTAGTTGGGCATTTTGGGACTTCGATTGTGGGCATTGTTTTGTGTCCAGACCAGCAGCAGGTGGTGTGCATTTGCTGGAAAGGCATCGAAGACCTCCGATATGCTGCATCTCCTGATGTGTGTCTCCCTCAAGTGGCTGTCAGCAAATGCCTGCTAGACACCCCATTCCAAGCTGATTGTGACATCATGGAACATGCATCATAGAACAGGCATGCTAAAACATGGGTCTTCAACCTGCGACCCTCCAGCTGCTGTGGAACTACACATCCCAGCATGCCCTGCCTCAGTTTTAGCATACCTTAATAGCAAAACTGTGGCAGGGCATGCTGGGATGTGTAGTTTCACAGCAGCTGGAGGGCCACAGGATGAAGACCCATGTGCTAGAGCCGTTGAAAAACGGATAGTGTTCCCAAGCCTTCCATCCTGGAATATCTTTGGTCTTTCGCCAATGAAGAAAGCAATCCCTCCCTCCAGCAGACCCTTCAACCACAATACAAGATCACAGCCAAAAGGCCGAGAAGCAACTACACTTGAGCTTAACAAAAATGGCTAAAACTTAGTGGAGGAAAGTGCAGTGCACCAAAACATAAGCTGACACAATCATGGAGAATGCGCCAGCATATATGCTCTTCTATCTATATTTTGCAAACATGCTCTTGTCCCCTCCAGCTGCTCTATGTAGATTTAACGTCTGGCAAGGTGCATAACCCACTGACAAGCAGGCACACTCCTGCATGAGTTTTCACTCTCACTAGCTGGATGATACACAATCATTTGCATGTGCTCCACCTCCGACACACCACCCACCCAACCACCCAGTCACCAGAGCCACCCACAAACCAACTGGCTCCGTGATTTAATTTGCACAGTGTAGTCATCCAGGCAGCATGTCCTTCTCAATGGAAGGATCTCTGGTTCCATGGAATCTTCCGCATTGGAATGCTGCGGAACAAAAAGGATTTAAATATTCAGCTTGCTAGCATTCAATGTACCTGCGGCTTGGCTCTAGCACATGGGTCTTCATCCTGTGGCCCTCCAGCTGCTGTGAAACTACACATCCCAGCATGCCCTGCCACAGTTTTGCTATAAGGTATGCTAAAACTGAGGCAGGGCATGCTGGGATGTGTAGTTCCACAGCAGCTGGAGGGTCGCAGGTTGAAGACCCATGTTTTAGCATGCCTGTTCTATGATGCATGTTCCGTGATGTCACAATCAGCTTGGAATGGGGTGTCTAGCAGGCATTTGCTGACAGCCACTTGAGGGAGACACACATCAGGAGATGCAGCATATCGGAGGTCTTCGATGCCTTTCCAGCAAATGCACACCACCTGCTGCTGGTCTGGACACAAAACAATGCCCACAATCGAAGTCCCAAAATGCCCAACTACAGGATTCATGTAAGTAGTGAATTTAGGAATGAATTTAGAAGTAGGAAATTAAGTTAGTTCACAAGTACATTCAAATTCAGATCTAAAGTCTAGGTAGGCCTCACGTCCTGGCAGCCGCCAGCATTTAAAAATGCCTTGATTAGAGGTACGGAATTAAATGTAGATAAGAAGTAGACACAAAATAAGACTCCGCAGAGCAGTTATCAGGTGTTTTTATCAATTGTTGCATTTAAAAAATCAAGCAATTAGGGAACACAATGTTGCAACAATGTAACCCTATTTGCAAAATAGTACTAAATAAGTTTGTCGATGTAAGACATTTGCAAAGGCGCATCCAAAACACGCTGGAAAATGCTACTGAATCTGTTTTTGGAGGCTAGAATAGGAAATGTGCATCGGTCCTACAAGTACTGAAAGCTCTTCTCCCATCTCCCTTTTCTGAAAAGCCATTTAATATATGGTTCCCAGATAGGGGACATATCAGATATTGCCTTTCAAAAGCAGCAAATATCATACCACTTCTATTGCCATCAAAGATAAACATTGATTGTTTTCAGATATTGGATTGAAAAAGCAGTCTTTATTGACATAAAGAAGCAAAAAAACATACATAAACATTACACACATAAGTACTGTGTTGCAGCACAGCCAAAACACAATACAAATGCTGTCGGTATAGTACAGTTCAAGAACTACAGCACAGGTCAGCCTACACTATAAATCATGAACTGCACTATACATTTAAACAATACAATAGTTAATAAGGCTATGGGTGTGGAGTGTAAGAGGGTGACGGAATCACAAGCCCAAAGCTTTATTGAAAGACAGACACATATAAAGGGAGGATTAATAAATACAAAGATACCCTTTACTATAGAATGTAGTCCAATCCGGTCTTTCAACTCTTCCACAACTGAAAAACGGATAGTGTTCCCAAGCCTTCCATCCTGGAATATCTTCAGTCTCTCGCCAATGAAGAAAACAATCCCTCCAGCAGACTCTTCAACCACAATACAATATCACAGCCAAAAGAGCGAGAAGCAACTACACTTGCGTTTAAACAAAATGGCTAAAACTTAGTGAAAGTGCAGTGCACCAAAACATAAGCTGACACAATCATGGAGAATGCGCCAGCATATATGCTCTTCTGTCTATATTTTCCAAACCTGCTCTTGTCCCCTCCAGTTGCTCCATGTAGATTTGACGTCTGGCAAGGTGCATAACTCACTGACAAGCAGGCACACTCCTGCATGAGTTTTCTCTCTCACTAGCTGGATGATACACATTCATTTGCATGTGCTCCACCTCCGACACACCGCCCACCCAACCACCCAGTCACCAGAGCCACCCACAAGCCAACTGGCTCCGTGATTTAATTTGCACAGTGCAGTCATCCAGGCAGCATGTCCTTCTCAATGGAATAATCTCTGGTTCCATGGAATCTTCCGCATTGGAATGCTGCGGAACAAAAAGGATTTAAACATTCAGCTTGCTAGCATTCAATGTACCTGCGGTTTGGTTCTAGCACATGGGTCTTCATCCTGTTGCCCTCCAGCTGCTGTGAAACTACACATCCCAGCATGCCCTGCTACAGTTTTGCTATTAAGGTATGCTAAAACTGAGGCAGGGCATGCTGGGATATGTAGTTCCACAGCAGCTGGAGGGTCGCAGGTTGAAGACCCATGTTCTAGCATGCCTGTTCTATGATGCATGTTCCGTGATGTCACAATCAGCTTGGAATGGGGTGTCTAGCATGCATTTGCTGACAGCCACTTGAGGCAGACACACATCAGGAGATGCAGCATATCGGAGGTCTTCGATGCCTTTCCAGCAAATGCACACCACCAGCTGCTGGTCTGGACACAAAACAATGCCCACAATTGAAGGCTCAAAATGCCCAACTACAGGATTAATGTAAGTAGTGAATTTAGGAATGAATTTAGAAGTAGGAAATTAAGTTAGTTCACAAGTACATTCAAATTCAGATCTAAAGACTAGGTAGGCCTCACGTCCTGGCAGCACCCAGCATTTAAAAATGCCTTGATTATAGGTAGGGAATTAAATGTAGATAAGAAGTAGACACAAAAGAAGACTCCACAGAGCAATTATCAGGTGTCTTTATCAATTTTTGCATTTAAAAAATCAAGCAATTAGGGAACACAATGTTGCGACAATGTAACCCTATTTGCAAAATAGTACTAAATAAGTTTGTCGATGTAAGACATTTGCAAAGGCGCAAACAAAACACGCTGGAAAATGCAACTGAATCTGTTTTTGGAGGTTAGAATAGATGCAGGATCAAGTAGCTCAATGGGTAGGGTGTTTGATTAGAATTTAACAGGTTATAGGTTTGAATCCTGGGTATGATAGTTTGAGGTGTTATTTAATAAAGTATGTTTATATATTAGTCACACATGGCTTACTTGTACAAATGGCATGTCACCAGTTAGTGCTGACTGCTGATATGCCATTTACACAAACATGCCATGTGTGACTGTATATGCATTTAAGGAGGGCACCCCTGCAAAACCACAAACCATTGAGTGTCAAGTATACTAGATATATCTTCATATCTCATGTGCTTTCTCTGAGACCAATCTTGTTATGCCCCTTCCCCACAAGGCATGCGCCTTTTGTCCATATTGCAAAAATGGGGGGGAGGGCATATAATTCTCTGTCACAGGGCACCAAAAAGTCTAGTTATGGCACTGGTATGCATTATGTAATCTGGCAGACCATCTCTCCAACACTGGCTGGTTGGAATAGAAATCCGGTTATCTATGTGAGCAAATGACCATCAACGATTTACTCTCAAACACTAAAAAATGGACAAAAATGGTCCCCTAAACAAATTGGTTAAATTTTGGGTTTAACCAATTTGTGTAATGACCATTTTTGACCACTTTTCTAGTGTTTGGGAGCAAATGGTTAATTGACATTTGCTCCTATACATTACCAGATTTTCATTCCATCCATCCAGACTGGATAGATAGCCTGACAGATAATTGTGTAGTGTACGCCCAGGATAACTGTTAGTCATGCTTTATTTTATGGCGGCACATAAATGGGTGGACAGATCCAGGGCAAGCACTGCCCACTCATGCATAGTTGTCAACTGATGTGAAGTTCCAGGGGGCAATCTCAGTTATAAAGAGAAGTATCTGGAAATTGTCCCTAGTTAAAAAAAAAAAATTTGATCAACTCCATTTATTTAGTATGATATCCCAGGTGATAGGATGCCGGCAGTCAGAACAACATACTTTATTAAATAACACATCTCAAACTACCATACCCAGGATTCAAACCTATAACCTGTTGAATTCTAATCAAACACCCTACCTATTGAGCTATTTGATCCTGCATAAAAATTGTGAACATTATATGAAGCTATTGGTACTTTGCAAAAAAAAAGAATCAGCATTACAACGCAGCAGATCCATGCAGTTTGCAGCCACACACTACATGTATCTGCTCAGCCACAATGCTGATTATTTCTTCACAAAGTACAAGGTGAGCTCCAAACAGAATTCTCTAGCTTAGAATTATACCTTTCTTTGCCAAACCTAGAAGTCGGGCCCCCCACCCTGGGATCCCCCAGAGGGAGGCCTGCACCGTCATGCGGCAGGCTTGTCCGTTTTGGAAGCAGGCTGATGGGCAGCCCAGGATTGCTTCAGTCTGGGCTTGGCAGGTCTGGAAACATGAGCTTGCTTTGGGTATGCCTGACCTTGGGTACGCTTTACCTGGAGGATGAAAGGGCCAAGAAAAGTACTTTTAGCCTTCTGCGTGGTAGGAGTCATACTAGGTAGGCAAGCTGTTTTAGCAGTAGCCAGATCAGCTACAATCTTATTGAGGTCTTCTCCAAAAGGAGATTCAACTGAGGCAGCACAAGGGAACTCTCATCTGGGGACAACAACTGCAGGGAGAACACATATTTTCAGATGAACATGGTAGGGCAGAAGGCTGCCTAATACTGAAGCACCCCCAAACAACAAATCAAATGCAACTTACTTGACAGAGATGTGCCTGAGCAACGGCCCTCCCCAGCCCTATCCCAAATCATACTTATTTTGCATAGGAGATACCATGGTCATGAAGATTGTTCTCCCAGGGTTAGGTTCATTCATTGCATTCTGGGTATGCTGACCCCTGTGATTTCCCCAAATGTGGGAAACTCGACTGCATTATTTGTGGTAGTGGGGGACTGTGTTTGTGCTTTCCTCTGGTCAGCTCTGGTAAAATTCAGATTTCTTTGTCTCAGATCTTCCTCTAGCCTTGTTCTTCTTTCGAGAGTTCCCTTGTGCTGCCTCAGTTGGATCTCCTTCACTTGACAGGGGGGTGCCCGAGCAGCGACCCTCCCCAGCTCTAGCCCAACTCCTACTTACCTGCCAGGTGAGATACTATGATCATGAAGTTGCTTCTCCCAGGGCAAGGCTCACCCATTGCACTCTGGGTGTGCTGCCCCTGCGATTTCCCCAAATGTGGGAAACTTGACTGCATAATTTGAGTTTTCCCTGGTCGGCTCTCATGTAATTCAGATCTCTTTGTCTCAGGTCTCTCTCCAGCCTAGTTTGCTGTCTGGTTCCACTTCTTTTTTCTTGAGCCCCTCCCTTCTATACCCTTGTGCACTATCCTGACTTCTCCTCCCGTCTGCTTACTTTGTGCCTCCCAATGCACAATGCAAACTACGGGTAGTGCTGCAGGGCCCACACCCTTTTACTTGCTTTACAGAGCAGCTCTGGAGCTGTTACAGTGCCCAGCTGCTGCAAGAAATCAGCTTGAATACTTCAGGGGCTGGGGAATGGCCAACATGAGCCCCACACTGAAGGAGGGTGGGGGTGCTTAATGCGAACTAGGGGTCATCCAAGCACCACAAAAGGCCTCCATGCCCTGCACGCTCCTTTTCTCTTTTCATATGCAGACGAGGGTTGAAGCCAACTTTGACCCACTGCTTGGATGACATCACCATATTCAAATCCATCTGCTGCAGGCCATCCCCCAGGAATGCTTGCACTAGTTGTTGCATTTGGTTTGTTGTTTGGGGGTGCTTCAGTATTAGGCAGCCTTCTGCCACCCCATGTTCATCTGAAAATATGTGTTCTCCCTGCAGTTGTTGTCCCCAGATGAGAGTTCCCTTGTGCTGCCTCAGTTGAATCTCCTTTACTTGACAGAGATGTGCCTGAGCAGCGGCCCTCCCCAGCCCTATCCCAAATCATACTTATTTTGCATAGGAGATACTATTGTCATGAAGATTGTTTTCCCAGGGTGAGGTTCATTCATTGCATTCTGGGTATGCTGACCCCTGTGATTTCCCCAAATGTGGGAAACTCGACTGCATTATTTGTGGTAGTGGTGGACTGTGTTTGTGCTTTCCTCTGGTCAGCTCTGGTAAAGTCAGATTTCTTTGTCTCAGATCTTCCTCTAGCCTTGTTCTTCTTTTGAGAGTTCCCTTGTGCTGCCTCAGTTGGATCTCCTTCACTTGAAAGGTAGTGCCCGAGCAGCGACCCTCCCCAGCTCTAGCCCAACTCCTACTAACCTGCCAGGTGAGATACTATGATCATGAAGGTGCTTCTCCCAGGGCAAGGCTCACCCATTGCACTCTGGGTGTGCTGCCCCTTGCGATTTCCCCAAATGTGGGAAACTTGACTGCATAATTTGTGTTTCCCCTGGACGGCTCTCGTATAATTCAGATCTCTTTGTCTCAGGTCTCTCTCCAGCCTAGTATGCTGTCTGTTTCCACTTCTCTTTTCTTGAGCCCCTCCCTTCTATAACCTTGTGCACTATCCTGACTTCTCCTCCCGTCTGCTTACTTTGTGCCTTCCAATGCACAATGCAAACTACAGGTAGTGCTGCAGGGCCCACACCCTTTTACTTGCCTTACAGAGCAGCTCTGGAGCTGTTACAGTACCTAGCTGCTGCAAGAAATCAGCTTGAATGCTTCAGGGGCTGGGGCATGGCCAACATGAGCCCCACACCGAAGGAGGGTGGGGGTGTTTAATGCGAACTAGGGGTCATCCAAGCGTCGCAAAAGGCCGCCATGCCCTGCATATCCCTTTTCTCTTTTCATAAGCAGACGAGGGTTGAAGCCAACTTTGACCCACTGCTTGGATGACATCACTTGCTGCCTTTCCAATGAAGCAAGTTTAATTTAGTAATAGGTGAAAAACCATCCCTACAAAGGTGTTAATCAGATACTTGGCTTTGTGGACACTTTTCAGAGAACAAATTAGTTAGCATAAAAATAAAGCCAGAAAATGAAGAGCTGTTTAGTCACTCAATTGGATTTTTCTGCAAGCGTATTTCTTTTTCTCTGCAACCCACTGCTAAGTTGTGCTTCCTAGCTGTTCTTTTATAAAATCACTTAATCAAATCTAACTCTGATTACATCAGAGTAGGCCAGGTACCCTACACCATAAGAGGGGGTTTGAAATTTTGACTTGTCTACTTAAAGATCACCAAAATCTGATGACATGGTCAATAACATCACTGGGTGGGATTGAACCACCAACCCTTTGGTTAATAACCAAACACACTAACCGATTGCACCACCGAGACACTTTGCAAAAGTACATACTGACAAAGGCTAATAAGCATTCATCTAGAACGTTTCCTAGAAAACTTTAAAAAGTCAATAATCTGGAGAGTTTTTGTAAGATGTTTCTTCCATCAACCAATGAAGAAACGCATTGGTACTTTCCCATGATGAGTGAGTGCTTCAGGATCTCTTGCACTTACATGTGCAGCAGAGTACTGCAATGGAAGCATGCTGGGCCCCTTAACCCAGAGGTAGGCAGATTGAAACTATCCTCTGCTATATGCATTTTTTTTTTGTTAATTAAAGTAATCCAAAACTGGGATTGATATTTTTGCTCTTTTATTTTTACTTAAAGTACAATAGCTTTTACCATTTTAATTTGTTTTAATAGTATATTGACAGTATTGTTTTCTTTCAAAAATCCACTTAATTTTCTTTACCCTATTATTAAAATGGTAATTGACAAAAACAAACTACATTGTCACCAGAAGAGCAATACAAAATGTACAAGTGATATATTAAAATCATCTTTCCAGCTTGAATTTCAATGATGCATTGGGGCAACGATTTTGTGAGAAACATCTTCACCCTTAAATAAAGATTTTCTTAATTCCTTACCTGTGTGCTAATTAGATATCACCTTGTTTTCACATTAAACAGACTTCCACATGAGAAAGCAGCAAGGATGCAGTGGCGTTAATGTTTCCTGGTGTCAACCTGTATTATTTCAGGAGATATTGAAATGAGGATGCATCTTGCTGCCTTTCCAATGAAGCAAGTTTAATTTAGTAATAGGTGAAAAACCATCCCTACAAAGATGTTAATCAGATACTTGGCTTTGTGGACACTTTTCAGAGAACAAATTTGTTAGCATAAAAATAAAGCCAGAAAATGAAGAGCTGTTTAATCACTCAATTGGATTTTTTTGCCAGCATATTTCTTTTTCTCTGCAAACCACTGCTAAATTGTGCTTCCTAGCTGTTTTTATAAAATCACTGAATCAAATCTAACTCTGATTACATCAGAGAAGGCCAGGTACCCTACACCATAACAGGGGTTTTTGAAATTTTGACTTGTCTACTTAAAGATCACCAAAATCTGATAACAAGGTCAATTACATCCCTGGGTGGGATTGAACCACCAACCTTTTGGTTAATAGCCGTACACACTAACTGATTGCGCCACAGCGACACTTTGCAAAAGTATATACTGACAAAGGCTAATAAGCATTCATCTAGAACGTTTCCTTGAAAAACTTTAAATAGTCAATAATCTGGAGAGTTTTTGTAAGATGTTTCTTCCATCAACCAATGAAGAAACACATTGGTACTTTCCCATGATGAGTGAGTGCTTCAGGATCTCTTGCAATTACATGTGCAGCAGAGTACTGTAATGGAAGCATGCTGGGTCCATAGCACAGAGGTAGGCAGATTGAAACTATCCTCTGCTATATGCGTTTTTTTTTTGTTAATTAAAGTAATCCAAAACTGGGATTGATATTTTTGCTCTTTTATTTTTACTTAAAGTACAATAACTTTTACCATTTTCATTTGTTTTAATAGTATATTGACAGTATTGTTTTCTTTCAAAAATCCACTTAATTTTCTTTACCCGATTATTAAAATGGTAATTGACAAAAACAAACTACATTGTCACCAGAAGAGCAATACAAAATGTACAAGTGATATATTAAAATCATCTTTCCAGCTTGAATTTCAATGATGCATTGGGGCAACGATTTTGTGAGAAACATCTTCACCCTTAAATAAAGATTTTCTTAATTCCTTACCTGTGTGCTAATTAGATATCACCTTGTTTTCACATTAAACAGACTTCCACATGAGAAAGCACAAAGGATGCAGTGGCGTTAATGTTTCCTGGTGTCAACCTGTATTATTTCAGTAGATATTGAAATGAGGATGCATCTTGCTGCCTTTCCAATGAAGCAAGTTTAATTTAGTAATAGGTTAAAAACCATCCCTACAAAGGTGTTAATCAGAAACTTGGCTTTGTGGACACTTTTCAGAGAACAAATTTGTTAGCATAAAAATAAAGCCAGAAAATGAAGAGCTGTTTAATCACTCAATTGGATTTTTTTGCCAGCATATTTCTTTTTCTCTGCAACCCACTGCTAAATTGTGCTTCCTAGCTGTTTTTATAAAATCACTGAATCAAATCTAACTCTGATTACATCAGAGAAGGCCAGGTACCCTACACCATAAGAGGGGGTTTGAAATTTTGACTTGTCTACATAAAGATCACCAAAATCTGATAACAAGGTCAATTACGTCCCTGGGTGGGATTGAACCACCAACCTTTTGGTTAATAGCCTTACACAGTAACTGATTGCGCCACAGCAACACTTTGTAAAAGTCCATACTGACAAAGGCTAATAAGCATTCATCTAGAACGATTCCTAGAAACATTTTAAAAAGTCAATAATGTGGAGAGTTTTTGTAAGATGTTTCTTCCATCAACCAATGAAGAAACACATTGGTACTTTCCCATGATGAGTGAGTGCTTCAGGATCTCTTGCACTTACATGTGCAGCAGAGTACTGTAATGGAAGCATGCTGGGTCCATAACCCAGAGGTAGGCAGATTGAAACTATCCTTTGCTATATGCATTTTTTTTTTGTTCATTAAAGTAATCCAAAACTGGGATTGATATTTTAGCTTTTATTTTTACTTAAAGTACAATAACTTTTACCATTTTAATTTGTTTTAGTGCAAATGGCATATCAGCAGTCAGCACTAACTGGTGACATGCCATTTGTACAAGTAAGCAATGTGTGACTAATATATAAACATGCTTTATTAAATAACATCTCAAACTATCATACCCAGGATTCAAACCTATAACCTGTTGAATTCTAATCAAACACCCTACCCATGGAGCTACTTGATCCTGCATCTTTTCTAACCTCCAAAAACAGATTCAGTTGCATTTTCCAGCGTGTTTTGTTTGCGCCTTTGCAAATGTCTTACATCGACAAACTTATTTAGTACTATTTTGCAAATAGGGTTACATTGTCGCAACATTGTGTTCCCTAATTGCTTGATTTTTTAAATGCAACAATTGATAAAGACACCTGATAATTGCTCTGTGGAGTCTTATTTTGTGTTTTGTGTTTAGTCTTTAGATCTGAATTTGAATGTACTTGTGAACTAACTTAATTTCCTACTTCTAAATTCATTCCTAAATTCACTACTTACATGAATCCTGTAGTTGGGCATTTTGGGACTTCGATTGTGGGCATTGTTTTGTGTCCAGACCAGCAGCAGGTGGTGTGCATTTGCTGGAAAGGCATCGAAGACCTCCGATATGCTGCATCTCCTGATGTGTGTCTCCCTCAAGTGGCTGTCAGCAAATGCCTGCTAGACACCCCATTCCAAGCTGATTGTGACATCATGGAACATGCATCATAGAACAGGCATGCTAAAACATTGGTCTTCAACCTGCGACCCTCCAGCTGCTGTGGAACTACACATCCCAGCATGCCCTGCCTCAGTTTTAGCATACCTTAATAGCAAAACTGTGGCAGGGCATGCTGGGATGTGTAGTTTCACAGCAGCTGGAGGGCCACAGGATGAAGACCCATGTGCTAGAGCCAAGCCGCAGGTACATTGAATGCTAGCAAGCTGAATATTTAAATCCTTTTTGTTCCGCAGCATTCCAATGCGGAAGATTCCATGGAACCAGAGATCCTTCCATTGAGAAGGACATGCTGCCTGGATGACTACACTGTGCAAATTAAATCACGGAGCCAGTTGGCTTGTGGGTGGCTCTGGTGACTGGGTGGTTGGGTGGGTGGTGTGTCGGAAGTGGAGCGCATGCAAATGATTGTGTATCATCCAGCTAGTGAGAGAGAAAACTCATGCAGGAGTGTGCCTGCTTGTCAGTGGGTTATGCACCTTGCCAGACGTTAAATCTACATAGAGCAGCTGGAGGGGACAAGAGCAGGTTTGCAAAATATAGATAGAAGAGCATATATGCTGGCGCATTCTCCATGATTGTGTCAGCTTATGTTTTGGTGCACTGCACTTTCCTCCACTAAGTTTTAGCCATTTTTGTTAAGCTCAAGTGTAGTTGCTTCTCGGCCTTTTGGCTGTGATCTTGTATCGTGGTTGAAGGGTCTGCTGGAGGGAGGGATTGTTTTCTTCATTGGCGAAAAACCAAAGATATTCCAGGATGGAAGGCTTGGGAACACTATCTGTTTTTCAGTTGTGGAAGAGCACAGAGGTCGGATTGGACTACATTCTATAGTAAAGGATATCTTTCTATTTATTGACCCTCCCCTTATATGTGTCTGTGTTACAATAAAGCTTCGGTTTTGTGAATCCCTCACCCTCTTACACTCCACACCCATAGCCTTATTAACTGTTGTATTATTGTATAGTTTAAATGTATAGTGCAGTTCATGATTTATAGTGTAGACTGGCCTGTGCTGTAGTTCTTGAACTGTACTATACCGTCAGCATTTGTATTGTGTTTTGGCTGTGCTGCAACACTGTATTTATGTGTGCAATGTTTATGTATGTTTTTTTTTATGTCAATAAAGACTGCTTTTTCAAGCCAATATCTGAAAACAATCAATGTTTATCTTTGATGGCAATAAAAGTGGTATGATATTTGATGCTTTTGAAATCCAATATCTGATATGTCCCCTATCTGGGAACCATATATTAAATGGCTTTTCAGAAAAGGGAGATGGGAGAAGAGCTTTCAGTACTTGTAGGACCGATGCACATAAAGAAGCAAAAAAACATACATAAACATTACACACATAAGTACCGCGTTGCGGCACAGCCAAAACACAATAGAAATGCTGATGGTATAGTACAGTTCAAGAACTACAGCACAGGCCAGCCTACACTATAAATCATGAACTGCACTATACATTTAAACTGTACAATAATACAACAGTTAATAAGGCTATGGGTGTGGAGTGTAAGAGGGTGAGGGAATCACAAGCCCGAAGCTTTATTGAAAGACTGACACATATAAAGGGAGGATTAATAAATAGAAAGACATCCTTTACTATAGAATGTAGTCCAATCCGGTCTTTCAACTCTTCCACAATTGAAAAACGGATAGTGTTCCCAAGCCTTCCATCCTGGAATATCTTTGGTCTTTCGCCAATGAAGAAAGCAATCCCTCCCTCCAGCAGACCCTTCAACCACAATACAAGATCACAGCCAAAAGGCCGAGAAGCAACTACACTTGAGCTTAACAAAAATGGCTAAAACTTAGTGGAGGAAAGTGCAGTGCACCAAAACATAAGCTGACACAATCATGGAGAATGCGCCAGCATATATGCTCTTCTATCTATATTTTGCAAACATGCTCTTGTCCCCTCCAGCTGCTCTATGTAGATTTAACGTCTGGCAAGGTGCATAACCCACTGACAAGCAGGCACACTCCTGCATGAGTTTTCACTCTCACTAGCTGGATGATACACAATCATTTGCATGTGCTCCACCTCCGACACACCACCCACCCAACCACCCAGTCACCAGAGCCACCCACAAACCAACTGGCTCCGTGATTTAATTTGCACAGTGTAGTCATCCAGGCAGCATGTCCTTCTCAATGGAAGGATCTCTGGTTCCATGGAATCTTCCGCATTGGAATGCTGCGGAACAAAAAGGATTTAAATATTCAGCTTGCTAGCATTCAATGTACCTGCGGCTTGGCTCTAGCACATGGGTCTTCATCCTGTGGCCCTCCAGCTGCTGTGAAACTACACATCCCAGCACGCCCTGCCACAGTTTTGCTATAAGGTATGCTAAAACTGAGGCAGGGCATGCTGGGATGTGTAATTCTACAGCAGCTGGAGGGTCGCAGGTTGAAGACCCATGTTTTAGCATGCCTGTTCTATGATGCATGTTCCGTGATGTCACAATCAGCTTGGAATGGGGTGTCTAGCTGGCATTTGCTGACAGCCACTTGAGGGAGACACACATCAGGAGATGCAGCATATCGGAGGTCTTCGATGCCTTTCCAGCAAATGCACACCACCTGCTGCTGGTCTGGACACAAAACAATGCCCACAATCGAAGTCCCAAAATGCCCAACTACAGGATTCATGTAAGTAGTGAATTTAGGAATGAATTTAGAAGTAGGAAATTAAGTTAGTTCACAAGTACATTCAAATTCAGATCTAAAGTCTAGGTAGGCCTCACGTCCTGGCAGCCGCCAGCATTTAAAAATGCCTTGATTAGAGGTACGGAATTAAATGTAGATAAGAAGTAGACACAAAATAAGACTCCGCAGAGCAGTTATCAGGTGTTTTTATCAATTGTTGCATTTAAAAAATCAAGCAATTAGGGAACACAATGTTGCAACAATGTAACCCTATTTGCAAAATAGTACTAAATAAGTTTGTCGATGTAAGACATTTGCAAAGGCGCATCCAAAACACGCTGGAAAATGCAACTGAATCTGTTTTTGGAGGCTAGAATAGGAAATGTGCATCGGTCCTACAAGTACTGAAAGCTCTTCTCCCATCTCCCTTTTCTGAAAAGCCATTTAATATATGGTTCCCAGATAGGGGACATATCAGATATTGCCTTTCAAAAGCAGCAAATATCATACCACTTCTATTGCCATCAAAGATAAACATTGATTGTTTTCAGATATTGGATTGAAAAAGCAGTCTTTATTGACATAAAGAAGCAAAAAAACATATATAAACATTACACACATAAGTACTGTGTTGCAGCACAGCCAAATCACAATACAAATGCTGTCGGTATAGTACAGTTCAAGAACTACAGTACAGGTCAGCCTACACTATAAATCATGAACTGCACTATACATTTAAACAATACAATAGTTAATAAGGCTATGGGTGTGGAGTGTAAGAGGGTGACGGAATCACAAGCCCAAAGCTTTATTGAAAGACAGACACATATAAAGGGAGGATTAATAAATACAAAGATACCCTTTACTATAGAATGTAGTCCAATCCGGTCTTTCAACTTTTCCACAACTGAAAAACGGATAGTGTTCCCAAGCCTTCCATCCTGGAATATCTTCAGTCTCTCGCCAATGAAGAAAACAATCCCTCCAGCAGACTCTTCAACCACAATACAATATCACAGCCAAAAGAGCGAGAAGCAACTACACTTGCGTTTAAACAAAATGGCTAAAACTTAGTGGAGGAAAGTGCAGTGCACCAAAACATAAGCTGACACAATCATGGAGAATGCGCCAGCATATATGCTCTTCTGTCTATATTTTCCAAACCTGCTCTTGTCCCCTCCAGTTGCTCCATGTAGATTTGACGTCTGGCAAGGTGCATAACTCACTGACAAACAGGCACACTCCTGCATGAGTTTTCTCTCTCACTAGCTGGATGATACACATTCATTTGCATGTGCTCCACCTCCGACACACCGCCCACCCAACCACCCAGTCACCAGAGCCACCCACAAGCCAACTGGCTCCGTGATTTAATTTGCACAGTGCAGTCATCCAGGCAGCATGTCCTTCTCAATGGAATAATCTCTGGTTCCATGGAATCTTCCGCATTGGAATGCTGCGGAACAAAAAGGATTTAAACATTCAGCTTGCTAGCATTCAATGTACCTGCGGTTTGGTTCTAGCACATGGGTCTTCATCCTGTGGCCCTCCAGCTGCTGTGAAACTACACATCCCAGCATGCCCTGCCACAGTTTTGCTATTAAGGTATGCTAAAACTGAGGCAGGGCATGCTGGGATATGTAGTTCCACAGCAGCTGGAGGGTCGCAGGTTGAAGACCCATGTTCTAGCATGCCTGTTCTATGATGCATGTTCCGTGATGTCACAATCAGCTTGGAATGGGGTGTCTAGCATGCATATGCTGACAGCCACTTGAGGCAGACACACATCAGGAGATGCAGCATATCGGAGGTCTTCGATGCCTTTCCAGCAAATGCACACCACCAGCTGCTGGTCTGGACACAAAACAATGCCCACAATTGAAGGCTCAAAATGCCCAACTACAGGATTAATGTAAGTAGTGAATTTAGGAATGAATTTAGAAGTAGGAAATTAAGTTAGTTCACAAGTACATTCAAATTCAGATCTAAAGACTAGGTAGGCCTCACGTCCTGGCAGCACCCAGCATTTAAAAATGCCTTGATTATAGGTAGGGAATTAAATGTAGATAAGAAGTAGACACAAAAGAAAACTCCACAGAGCAATTATCAGGTGTCTTTATCAATTTTTGCATTTAAAAAATCAAGCAATTAGGGAACACAATGTTGCGACAATGTAACCCTATTTGCAAAATAGTACTAAATAAGTTTGTCGATGTAAGACATTTGCAAAGGCGCAAACAAAACACGCTGGAAAATGCAACTGAATCTGTTATTGGAGGTTAGAATAGATGCAGGATCAAGTAGCTCAATGGGTAGGGTGTTTGATTAGAATTTAACAGGTTATAGGTTTGAATCCTGGGTATGATAGTTTGAGGTGTTATTTAATAAAGTATGTTTATATATTAGTCACACATGGCTTACTTGTACAAATGGCATGTCACCAGTTAGTGCTGACTGCTGATATGCCATTTACACAAACATGCCATGTGTGACTGTATATGCATTTAAGGAGGGCACCCCTGCAATACCACAAACCATTGAGTGTCAAGTATACTAGATATATCTTCATATCTCATGTGCTTTCTCTGAGACCAATCTTGTTATGCCCCTTCCCCACAAGGCATGCGCCTTTTGTCCATATTGCAAAAATGGGGGGGAGGGCATATAATTCTCTGTCACAGGGCACCAAAAAGTCTAGTTATGGCTCTGGTATGCATTATGTAATCTGGCAGACCATCTCTCCAACACTGGCTGGTTGGAATAGAAATCCGGTTATCTATGTGAGCAAATGACCATCAACGATTTACTCTCAAACACTAAAAAATGGACAAAAATGGTCCCCTAAACAAATTGGTTAAATTTTGGGTTTAACCAATTTGTGTAATGACCATTTTTGACCACTTTTCTAGTGTTTGGGAGCAAATGGTTAATTGACATTTGCTCCTATACATTACCAGATTTTCATTCCATCCATCCAGACTGGATAGATAGCCTGACAGATAATTGTGTAGTGTACGCCCAGGATAACTGTTAGTCATGCTTTATTTTATGGCGGCACATAAATGGGTGGACAGATCCAGGGCAAGCACTGCCCACTCATGCATAGTTGTCAACTGATGTGAAGTTCCAGGGGGCAATCTCAGTTATAAAGAGAAGTATCTGGAAATTGTCCCTAGTTAAAAAAAAAAAAAAATTTTTTATCAACTCCATTTATTTAGTATGATATCCCAGGTGATAGGATGCCAGCAGTCAGAACAACATACTTTATTAAATAACACATCTCAAACTACCATACCCAGGATTCAAACCTATAACCTGTTGAATTCTAATCAAACACCCTACCTATTGAGCTATTTGATCCTGCATAAAAATTGTGAACATTATATGAAGCTATTGGTACTTTGCAAAAAAAAAGAATCAGCATTACAACGCAGCAGATCCATGCAGTTTGCAGCCACACACTACATGTATCTGCTCAGCCACAATGCTGATTATTTCTTCACAAAGTACAAGGTGAGCTCCAAACAGAATTCTCTAGCTTAGAATTATACCTTTCTTTGCCAAACCTAGAAGTCGGGCCCCCCACCCTGGGATCCCCCAGAGGGAGGCCTGCACCGTCATGCGGCAGGCTTGTCCGTTTTGGAAGCAGGCTGATGGGCAGCCCAGGATTGCTTCAGTCTGGGCTTGGCAGGTCTGGAAACATGAGCTTGCTTTGGGTATGCCTGACCTTGGGTACGCTTTACCTGGAGGATGAAAGGGCCAAGAAAAGTACTTTTAGCCTTCTGCGTGGTAGGAGTCATACTAGGTAGGCAAGCTGTTTTAGCAGTAGCCAGATCAGCTACAATCTTATTGAGGTCTTCTCCAAAAGGAGATTCAACTGAGGCAGCACAAGGGAACTCTCATCTGGGGACAACAACTGCAGGGAGAACACATATTTTCAGATGAACATGGTAGGGCAGAAGGCTGCCTAATACTGAAGCACCCCCAAACAACAAATCAAATGCAACTTACTTGACAGAGATGTGCCTGAGCAACGGCCCTCCCCAGCCCTATCCCAAATCATACTTATTTTGCATAGGAGATACCATGGTCATGAAGATTGTTCTCCCAGGGTGAGGTTCATTCATTGCATTCTGGGTATGCTGACCCCTGTGATTTCCCCAAATGTGGGAAACTCGACTGCATTATTTGTGGTAGTGGGGGACTGTGTTTGTGCTTTCCTCTGGTCAGCTCTGGTAAAAGTCAGATTTCTTTGTCTCAGATCTTCCTCTAGCCTTGTTCTTCTTTCGAGAGTTCCCTTGTGCTGCCTCAGTTGGATCTCCTTCACTTGACAGGGGGGTGCCCGAGCAGCGACCCTCCCCAGCTCTAGCCCAACTCCTACTTACCTGCCAGGTGAGATACTATGATCATGAAGGTGCTTCTCCCAGGGCAAGGCTCACCCATTGCACTCTGGGTGTGCTGCCCCTGCGATTTCCCCAAATGTGGGAAACTTGACTGCATAATTTGAGTTTTCCCTGGTCGGCTCTCATGTAATTCAGATCTCTTTGTCTCAGGTCTCTCTCCAGCCTAGTTTGCTGTCTGGTTCCACTTCTTTTTTCTTGAGCCCCTCCTTTCTATACCCTTGTGCACTATCCTGACTTCTCCTCCCGTCTGCTTACTTTGTGCCTCCCAATGCACAATGCAAACTACGGGTAGTGCTGCAGGGCCCACACCCTTTTACTTGCTTTACAGAGCAGCTCTGGAGCTGTTACAGTGCCCAGCTGCAGCAAGAAATCAGCTTGAATGCTTCAGGGGCTGGGGAATGGCCAACATGAGCCCCACACCGAAGGAGGGTGGGGGTGCTTAATGCGAACTAGGGGTCATCCAAGCACCACAAAAGGCCTCCATGCCCTGCACGCTCCTTTTCTCTTTTCATATGCAGACGAGGGTTGAAGCCAACTTTGACCCACTGCTTGGATGACATCACCATATTCAAATCCATCTGCTGCAGGCCATCCCCCAGGAATGCTTGCACTAGTTGTTGCATTTGGTTTGTTGTTTGGGGGTGCTTCAGTATTAGGCAGCCTTCTGCCACCCCATGTTCATCTGAAAATATGTGTTCTCCCTGCAGTTGTTGTCCCCAGATGAGAGTTCCCTTGTGCTGCCTCAGTTGAATCTCCTTTACTTGACAGAGATGTGCCTGAGCAGCGGCCCTCCCCAGCCCTATCCCAAATCATACTTATTTTGCATAGGAGATACTATTGTCATGAAGATTGTTCTCCCAGGGTGAGGTTCATTCATTGCATTCTGGGTATGCTGACCCCTGTGATTTCCCCAAATGTGGGAAACTCGACTGCATTATTTGTGGTAGTGGTGGACTGTGTTTGTGCTTTCCTCTGGTCAGCTCTGGTAAAAGTCAGATTTCTTTGTCTCAGATCTTCCTCTAGCCTTGTTCTTCTTTTGAGAGTTCCCTTGTGCTGCCTCAGTTGGATCTCCTTCACTTGAAAGGTAGTGCCCGAGCAGCGACCCTCCCCAGCTCTAGCCCAACTCCTACTAACCTGCCAGGTGAGATACTATGATCATGAAGGTGCTTCTCCCAGGGCAAGGCTCACCCATTGCACTCTGGGAGTGCTGTCCCTTGCGATTTCCCCAAATGTGGGAAACTTGACTGCATAATTTGTGTTTCCCCTGGACGGCTCTCGTATAATTCAGATCTCTTTGTCTCAGGTCTCTCTACAGCCTAGTATGCTGTCTGTTTCCACTTCTCTTTTCTTGAGCCCCTCCCTTCTATAACCTTGTGAACTATCCTGACTTCTCCTCCCGTCTGCTTACTTTGTGCCTTCCAATGCACAATGCAAACTACAGGTAGTGCTGCAGGGCCCACACCCTTTTACTTGCCTTACAGAGCAGCTCTGGAGCTGTTACAGTACCCAGCTGCTGCAAGAAATCAGCTTGAATGCTTCAGGGGCTGGGGCATGGCCAACATGAGCCCCACACCGAAGGAGGGTGGGGGTGTTTAATGCGAACTAGGGGTCATCCAAGCGTCGCAAAAGGCCGCCATGCCCTGCATATCCCTTTTCTCTTTTCATAAGCAGACGAGGGTTGAAGCCAACTTTGACCCACTGCTTGGATGACATCACTTGCTGCCTTTCCAATGAAGCAAGTTTAATTTAGTAATAGGTGAAAAACCATCCCTACAAAGGTGTTAATCAGATACTTGGCTTTGTGGACACTTTTCAGAGAACAAATTTGTTAGCATAAAAATAAAGCCAGAAAATGAAGAGCTGTTTAATCACTCAATTGGATTTTTCTGCAAGCGTATTTCTTTTTCTCTGCAACCCACTGCTAAGTTGTGCTTCCTAGCTGTTCTTTTATAAAATCACTTAATCAAATCTAACTCTGATTACATCAGAGAAGGCCAGGTACCCTACACCATAAGAGGGGGTTTGAAATTTTGACTTGTCTACTTAAAGATCACCAAAATCTGATAACAAGGTAAATTACGTCCCTGGGTAGGATTGAACCACCAACCTTTTGGTTAATAACCGAACACGCTAACTGATTGCGCCACAGAGACACATTGCGAAAGTATATACTGACAAAGGCTAATAAGCATTCATCTAGAACGTTTCCTAGAAAAACTTTAAAAAGTCAATAATCTGGAGAGTTTTTGTAAGATGTTTCTTCCATCAACCAATGAAGAAACACATTGGTACTTTCCCATGATGAGTGAGTGCTTCAGGATCTCTTGCACTTACATGTGCAGCAGAGTACTGCAATGGAAGCATGCTGGGCCCATAACCCAGAGGTAGGCAGATTGAAACTATCCTCTGCTATATGCATTTTTTTTTGTTAATTAAAGTAATCCAAAACTGGGATTGATATTTTTGCTCTTTTATTTTTACTTAAAGTACAATAACTTTTATTATTTTAATTTGTTTTAATAGTATATTGACAGTATTGTTTTCTTTCAAAAATCCACTTAATTTTCTTTACCCTATTATTCAAATGGTAATTGACAAAAACAAACTACATTGTCACCAGAAGAGCAATACAAAATGTACAAGTGATATATTAAAATCATCTTTCCAGCTTGAATTTCAATGATGCATTGGGGCAACGATTTTGTGAGAAACCTCTTCACCCTTAAATAAAGATTTTCTTAATTCCTTACCTGTGTGCTAATTAGATATCACCTTGTTTTCACATTAAACAGACTTCCACATGAGAAAGCAGCAAGGATGCAGTGGCGTTAATGTTTCCTGGTGTCAACCTGTATTATTTCAGTAGATATTGAAATGAGGATGCATCTTGCTGCCTTTCCAATGAAGCATGTTTAATTTAGTAATAGGTGAAAAACCATCCCTACAAAGGTGTTAATCAGATACTTGGCTTTGTGGACTCTTTTCAGAGAACAAATTTGTTAGCATAAAAATAAAGCCAGAAAATGAAGAGCTGTTTAATCACTCAATTGGATTTTTCTGCCAGCATATTTCTTTTTCTCTGCAACCCACTGCTAAATTGTGCTTCCTAGCTGTTTTTTTTTATAAAATCACTTAATCAAATCTAACTCTGATTACATCAGAGTAGGCCAGGTACCATACACCATAAGAGAGGGTTTGAAATTTTGACTTGTCTACTTAAATATCACCAAAATCTGATCACAAGGTCAATTACGTCCCTGGGTGGGATTGAACCACCAACTTTTTGGTTAATAGCCGTACACACTAACTGATTGCGCTACAGCGACACTTTGCAAAAGTACATACTGACAAAGGCTAATAAGCATTCATCTAGAACGTTTCCTAGAAAAACTTTAAATAGTCAATAATCTGGAGAGTTTTTGTAAGATGTTTCTTCCATCAACCAATGAAGAAACACATTGGTACTTTCCCATGATGAGTGAGTGCTTCAGGATCTCTTGCACTTACATGTGCAGCAGAGTACTGTAATGGAAGCATGCTGGGTCCATAACCCAGAGGTAGGCAGATTGAAATTATCCTCTGCTATATGCATTTTTTTTTGTTAATTAAAGTAATCCAAAACTGGAATTGATATTTTTGCTCTTTTTATTTTACTTAAAGTACAATAACTTTTACCTTTTTAATTTGTTTTAATAGTATATAGACAGTATTGTTTTCTTTCAAAAATCCACTTAATTTTCTTTACCCGATTATTAAAATGGTAATTGACAAAAACAAACTACATTGTCACCAGAAGAGCAATACAAAATGTACAAGTGATATATTAAAATCATCTTTCCAGCTTGAATTTCAATGATGCATTGGGGCAACGATTTTGTGAGAAACATCTTACCATTAAATAAAGAATTTCTTAATTCCTTACCTGTGTGCTAATTAGATATCACCTTGTTTTCACATTAAACAGACTTCCACATGAGAAAGCAGCAAGGATGCAGTGGCGTTAATGTTTCCTGGTGTCAACCTGTATTATTTCAGTAGATCTTGAAATGAGGATGCATCTTGCTGCCTTTCCAATGAAGCATTTTTAATTTAGTAATAGGTGAAAAACCATCCCTACAAAGGTGTTAATCAGATACTTGTCTTTGTGGACTCTTTTCAGAGAACAAATTTGTTAGCATAAAAATAAAGTCAGAAAATGAAGAGCTGTTTAATCACTCAATTGGATTTTTCTGCCAGCATATTTCTTTTTATCTGCAACCCACTGCTAAATTGTGCTTCCTAGCTGTTTTTTTTATAAAATCACTTAATCAAATCTAACTCTGATTACATCAGAGTAGGCCAGGTACCCTACACCATAAGAGAGGGTTTGAAATTTTGACTTGTCTACTTAAATATCACCAAAATCTGATCACAAGGTCAATTACGTCCCTGGGTGGGATTGAACCACCAACTTTTTGGTTAATAGCCGTACACACTAACTGATTGCGCTACAGCGACACTTTGCAAAAGTACATACTGACAAAGGCTAATAAGCATTCATCTAGAACGTTTCCTAGAAAAACTTTAAATAGTCAATAATCTGGAGAGTTTTTGTAAGATGTTTCTTCCATCAACCAATGAAGAAACACATTGGTACTTTCCCATGATGAGTGAGTGCTTCAGGATCTCTTGCACTTACATGTGCAGCAGAGTACTGTAATGGAAGCATGCTGGGTCCATAACCCAGAGGTAGGCAGATTGAAATTATCCTCTGCTATATGCATTTTTTTTTGTTAATTAAAGTAATCCAAAACTGGGATTGATATTTTTGCTCTTTTTATTTTACTTAAAGTACAATAACTTTTACCTTTTTAATTTGTTTTAATAGTATATAGACAGTATTGTTTTCTTTCAAAAATCCACTTAATTTTCTTTACCCGATTATTAAAATGGTAATTGACAAAAACAAACTACATTGTCACCAGAAGAGCAATACAAAATGTACAAGTGATATATTAAAATCATCTTTCCAGCTTGAATTTCAATGATGCATTGGGGCAACGATTTTGTGAGAAACATCTTACCCTTAAATAAAGATTTTCTTAATTCCTTACCTGTGTGCTAATTAGATATCACCTTGTTTTCACATTAAACAGACTTCCACATGAGAAAGCAGCAAGGATGCAGTGGCGTTAATGTTTCCTGGTGTCAACCTGTATTATTTCAGTAGATATTGAAATGAGGATGCATCTTGCTGCCTTTCCAATGAAGCAAGTTTAATTTAGTAATAGGTGAAAAACCATCCCTACAAAGATGTTAATCCGATACTTGGCTTTGTGGACACTTTTCAGAGAACAAATTAGTTAGCATAAAAATAAAGCCAGAAAATGAAGAGCTGTTTAATCACTCAATTGGATTTTTCTGCCAGCATATTTCATTTTCTCTGCAACCCACTGCTAAATTGTGCTTCCTAGCTGTTTTTTGATAAAATCACTTAATCAAATCTAACTCTGATTACATCAGAGTAGGCCAGGTACCCTACACCATAAGAGGGGGTTTGAAATTTTGACTTGTCTACTTAAAGATCACCAAAATCTGATGACAAGGTCAATAACATCCCTGGGTGGGATTGAACCACCAACCCTTTGGTTAATAACCAAACACACTAACCGATTGCACCACAGAGACACTTTGCAAAAGTACATACTGACAAAGGCTAATAAGCATTCATCTAGAACGTTTCCTAGAAAACTTTAAAAAGTCAATAATCTGGAGAGTTTTTGTAAGATGTTTCTTCCATCAACCAATGAAGAAACGCATTGGTACTTTCCCATGATGAGTGAGTGCTTCAGGATCTCTTGCACTTACATGTGCAGCAGAGTACTGCAATTGAAGCATGCTGGGCCCCTTAACCCAGAGGTAGGCAGATTGAAACTATCCTCTGCTATATGCATTTTTTTTTTGTTAATTAAAGTAATCCAAAACTGGGATTGATATTTTTGCTCTTTTATTTTTACTTAAAGTACAATAACTTTTACCATTTTAATTTGTTTTAATAGTATATTGACAGTATTGTTTTCTTTCAAAAATCCACTTAATTTTCTTTACCCTATTATTAAAATGGTAATTGACAAAAACAAACTACATTGTCACCAGAAGAGCAATACAAAATGTACAAGTGATATATTAAAATCATCTTTCCAGCTTGAATTTCAATGATGCATTGGGGCAACGATTTTGTGAGAAACATCTTCACCCTTAAATAAAGATTTTCTTAATTCCTTACCTGTGTGCTAATTAGATATCACCTTGTTTTCACATTAAACAGACTTCCACATGAGAAAGCAGCAAGGATGCAGTGGCGTTAATGTTTCCTGGTGTCAACCTGTATTATTTCAGTAGATATTGAAATGAGGATGCATCTTGCTGCCTTTCCAATGAAGCAAGTTTAATTTAGTAATAGGTGAAAAACCATCCCTACAAAGATGTTAATCAGATACTTGGCTTTGTGGACACTTTTCAGAGAACAAATTTGTTAGCATAAAAATAAAGCCAGAAAATGAAGAGCTGTTTAATCACTCAATTGGATTTTTTTGCCAGCATATTTCTTTTTCTCTGCAAACCACTGCTAAATTGTGCTTCCTAGCTGTTTTTATAAAATCACTGAATCAAATCTAACTCTGATTACATCAGAGAAGGCCAGGTACCCTACACCATAACAGGGGTTTTTGAAATTTTGACTTGTCTACTTAAAGATCACCAAAATCTGATAACAAGGTCAATTACATCCCTGGGTGGGATTGAACCACCAACCTTTTGGTTAATAGCCGTACACACTAACTGATTGCGCCAAAGCGACACTTTGCAAAAGTATATACTGACAAAGGCTAATAAGCATTCATCTAGAACGTTTCCTAGAAAAACTTTAAATAGTCAATAATCTGGAGAGTTTTTGTAAAATGTTTCTTCCATCAACCAATGAAGAAACACATTGGTACTTTCCCATGATGAGTGAGTGCTTCAGGATCTCTTGCAATTACAAGTGCAGCAGAGTACTGTAATGGAAGCATGCTGGGTCCATAGCCCAGAGGTAAGCAGATTGAAACTATCCTCTGCTATATGCGTTTTTTTTTGTTAATTCAAGTAATCCAAAACTGGGATTGATATTTTTGCTCTTTTATTTTTACTTAAAGTACAATAACTTTTACCATTTTCATTTGTTTTAGTGCAAATGGCATATCAGCAGTCAGCACTAACTGGTGACATGCCATTTGTACAAGTAAGCCATGTGTGACTAATATATAAACATGCTTTATTAAATAACACCTCAAACTATCATACCCAGGATTCAAACCTATAACCTGTTGAATTTTAATCAAACACCCTACCCATGGAGCTACTTGATCCTACATCTTTTCTAACCTCCAAAAACAGATTCAGTTGCATTTTCCAGCGTGTTTTGTTTGCGCCTTTGCAAATGTCTTACATCGACCAACTTATTTAGTACTATTTTGCAAATAGGGTTACATTGTCGCAACATTGTGTTCCCTAATTGCTTGATTTTTTAAATGCAACAATTGATAAAGACACCTGATAATTGCTCTGTGGAGTCTTATTTTGTGTTTTGTGTTTAGTCTTTAGATCTGAATTTGAATGTACTTGTGAACTAACTTAATTTCCTACTTCTAAATTCATTCCTAAATTCACTACTTACATGAATCCTGTAGTTGGGCATTTTGGGACTTCGATTGTGGGCATTGTTTTGTGTCCAGACCAGCAGCAGGTGGTGTGCATTTGCTGGAAAGGCATCGAAGACCTCCGATATGCTGCATCTCCTGATGTGTGTCTCCCTCAAGTGGCTGTCAGCAAATGCCTGCTAGACACCCCATTCCAAGCTGATTGTGACATCATGGAACATGCATCATAGAACAGGCATGCTAAAACATGGGTCTTCAACCTGCGACCCTCCAGCTGCTGTGGAACTATACATCCCAGCATGCCCTGCCTCAGTTTTAGCATACCTTAATAGCAAAACTGTGGCAGGGCATGCTGGGATGTGTAGTTTCACAGCAGCTGGAGGGCCACAGGATGAAGACCCATGTGCTAGAGCCAAGCCGCAGGTACATTGAATGCTAGCAAGCTGAATATTTAAATCCTTTTTGTTCCGCAGCATTCCAATGCGGAAGATTCCATGGAACCAGAGATCCTTCCATTGAGAAGGACATGCTGCCTGGATGACTACACTGTGCAAATTAAATCACGGAGCCAGTTGGCTTGTGGGTGGCTCTGGTGACTGGGTGGTTGGGTGGGTGGTGTGTCGGAAGTGGAGCGCATGCAAATGATTGTGTATCATCCAGCTAGTGAGAGAGAAAACTCATGCAGGAGTGTGCCTGCTTGTCAGTGGGTTATGCACCTTGCCAGACGTTAAATCTACATAGAGCAGCTGGAGGGGACAAGAGCAGGTTTGCAAAATATAGATAGAAGAGCATATATGCTGGCGCATTCTCCATGATTGTGTCAGCTTATGTTTTGGTGCACTGCACTTTCCTCCACTAAGTTTTAGCCATTTTTGTTAAGCTCAAGTGTAGTTGCTTCTCGGCCTTTTGGCTGTGATCTTGTATCGTGGTTGAAGGGTCTGCTGGAGGGAGGGATTGTTTTCTTCATTGGCGAAAGACCAAAGATATTCCAGGATGGAAGGCTTGGGAACACTATCTGTTTTTCAGTTGTGGAAGAGCACAGAGGTCGGATTGGACTACATTCTATAGTAAAGGATATCTTTCTATTTATTGACCCTCCCCTTATATGTGTCTGTGTTACAATAAAGCTTCGGTTTTGTGAATCCCTCACCCTCTTACACTCCACACCCATAGCCTTATTAACTGTTGTATTATTGTATAGTTTAAATGTATAGTGCAGTTCATGATTTATAGTGTAGACTGGCCTGTGCTGTAGTTCTTGAACTGTACTATACCGTCAGCATTTGTATTGTGTTTTGGCTGTGCTGCAACACTGTATTTATGTGTGCAATGTTTATGTATGTTTTTTTTTATGTCAATAAAGACTGCTTTTTCAAGCCAATATCTGAAAACAATCAATGTTTATCTTTGATGGCAATAAAAGTGGTATGATATTTGATGCTTTTGAAATCCAATATCTGATATGTCCCCTATCTGGGAACCATATATTAAATGGCTTTTCAGAAAAGGGAGATGGGAGAAGAGCTTTCAGTACTTGTAGGACCGATGCACATAAAGAAGCAAAAAAACATACATAAACATTACACACATAAGTACCGCGTTGCGGCACAGCCAAAACACAATAGAAATGCTGATGGTATAGTACAGTTCAAGAACTACAGCACAGGCCAGCCTACACTATAAATCATGAACTGCACTATACATTTAAACTGTACAATAATACAACAGTTAATAAGGCTATGGGTGTGGAGTGTAAGAGGGTGAGGGAATCACAAGCCCGAAGCTTTATTGAAAGACTGACACATATAAGGGGAGGATTAATACATAGAAAGACATCCTTTACTATAGAATGTAGTTCAATCCGGTCTTTCAACTCTTCCACAATTGAAAAACGGATAGTGTTCCCAAGCCTTCCATCCTGGAATATCTTTGGTCTTTCGCCAATGAAGAAAGCAATCCCTCCCTCCAGCAGACCCTTCAACCACAATACAAGATCACAGCCAAAAGGCCGAGAAGCAACTACACTTGAGCTTAACAAAAATGGCTAAAACTTAGTGGAGGAAAGTGCAGTGCACCAAAACATAAGCTGACACAATCATGGAGAATGCGCCAGCATATATGCTCTTCTATCTATATTTTGCAAACCTGCTCTTGTCCCCTCCAGCTGCTCTATGTAGATTTAACGTCTGGCAAGGTGCATAACCCACTGACAAGCAGGCACACTCCTGCATGAGTTTTCACTCTCACTAGCTGGATGATACACAATCATTTGCATGTGCTCCACCTCCGACACACCACCCACCCAACCACCCAGTCACCAGAGCCACCCACAAACCAACTGGCTCCGTGATTTAATTTGCACAGTGTAGTCATCCAGGCAGCATGTCCTTCTCAATGGAAGGATCTCTGGTTCCATGGAATCTTCCGCATTGGAATGCTGCGGAACAAAAAGGATTTAAATATTCAGCTTGCTAGCATTCAATGTACCTGCGGCTTGGCTCTAGCACATGGGTCTTCATCCTGTGGCCCTCCAGCTGCTGTGAAACTACACATCCCAGCATGCCCTGCCACAGTTTTGCTATAAGGTATGCTAAAACTAAGGCAGGGCATGCTGGGATGTGTAGTTCCACAGCAGTTGGAGGGTCGCAGGTTGAAGACCCATGTTTTAGCATGCCTGTTCTATGATGCATGTTCCGTGATGTCACAATCAGCTTGGAATGGGGTGTCTAGCAGGCATTTGCTGACAGCCACTTGAGGGAGACACACATCAGGAGATGCAGCATATCGGAGGTCTTCGATGCCTTTCCAGCAAATGCACACCACCTGCTGCTGGTCTGGACACAAAACAATGCCCACAATCGAAGTCCCAAAATGCCCAACTACAGGATTCATGTAAGTAGTGAATTTAGGAATGAATTTAGAAGTAGGAAATTAAGTTAGTTCACAAGTACATTCAAATTCAGATCTAAAGTCTAGGTAGGCCTCACGTCCTGGCAGCCGCCAGCATTTAAAAATGCCTTGATTAGAGGTACGGAATTAAATGTAGATAAGAAGAAGACACAAAATAAGACTCCGCAGAGCAGTTATCAGGTGTTTTTATCAATTGTTGCATTTAAAAAATCAAGCAATTAGGGAACACAATGTTGCAACAATGTAACCCTATTTGCAAAATAGTACTAAATAAGTTTGTCGATGTAAGACATTTGCAAAGGCGCATCCAAAACACGCTGGAAAATGCAACTGAATCTGTGTTTGGAGGCTAGAATAGGAAATGTGCATCGGTCCTACAAGTACTGAAAGCTCTTCTCCCATCTCCCTTTTCTGAAAAGCCATTTAATATATGGTTCCCAGATAGGGGACATATCAGATATTGCCTTTCAAAAGCAGCAAATATCATACCACTTCTATTGCCATCAAAGATAAACATTGATTGTTTTCAGATATTGGATTGAAAAAGCAGTCTTTATTGACATAAAGAAGCCATAAAACATACATAAACATTACACACATAAGTACTGTGTTGCAGCACAGCCAAAACACAATACAAATGCTGTCGGTATAGTACAGTTCAAGAACTACAGCACAGGTCAGCCTACACTATAAATCATGAACTGCACTATACATTTAAACAATACAATAGTTAATAAGGCTATGGGTGTGGAGTGTAAGAGGGTGACGGAATCACAAGCCCAAAGCTTTATTGAAAGACAGACACATATAAAGGGAGGATTAATAAATACAAAGATACCCTTTACTATAGAATGTAGTCCAATCCGGTCTTTCAACTCTTCCACAACTGAAAAACGGATAGTGTTCCCAAGCCTTCCATCCTGGAATATCTTCAGTCTCTCGCCAATGAAGAAAACAATCCCTCCAGCAGACTCTTCAACCACAATACAATATCACAGCCAAAAGAGCGAGAAGCAACTACACTTGCGTTTAAACAAAATGGCTAAAACTTAGTGGAGGAAAGTGCAGTGCACCAAAACATAAGCTGACACAATCATGGAGAATGCGCCAGCATATATGCTCTTCTGTCTATATTTTCCAAACCTGCTCTTGTCCCCTCCAGTTGCTCCATGTAGATTTGACGTCTGGCAAGGTGCATAACTCACTGACAAGCAGGCACACTCCTGCATGAGTTTTCTCTCTCTCTAGCTGGATGATACACATTCATTTGCATGTGCTCCACCTCCGACACACCGCCCACCTAACCACCCAGTAACCAGAGCCACCCACAAGCCAACTGGCTCCGTGATTTAATTTGCACAGTGCAGTCATCCAGGCAGCATGTCCTTCTCAATGGAATAATCTCTGGTTCCATGGAATCTTCCACATTGGAATGCTGCGGAACAAAAAGGATTTAAACGTTCAGCTTGCTAGCATTCAATGTACCTGCGGTTTGGTTCTAGCACATGGGTCTTCATCCTGTGGCCCTCCAGCTGCTGTGAAACTACACATCCCAGCATGCCCTGCCACAGTTTTGCTATTAAGGTATGCTAAAACTGAGGCAGGGCATGCTGGGATATGTAGTTCCACAGCAGCTGGAGGGTCGCAGGTTGAAGACCCATGTTCTAGCATGCCTGTTCTATGATGCATGTTCCGTGATGTCACAATCAGCTTGGAATGGGGTGTCTAGCATGCATTTGCTGACTGCCACTTGAGGCAGACACACATCAGGAGATGCAGCATATCGGAGGTCTTCGATGCCTTTCCAGCAAATGCACACCACCAGCTGCTGGTCTGGACACAAAACAATGCCCACAATTGAAGGCTCAAAATGCCCAACTACAGGATTAATGTAAGTAGTGAATTTAGGAATGAGTTTAGAAGTAGGAAATTAAGTTAGTTCACAAGTACATTCAAATTCAGATCTAAAGACTAGGTAGGCCTCACGTCCTGGCAGCACCCAGCATTTAAAAATGCCTTGATTATAGGTAGGGAATTAAATGTAGATAAGAAGTAGACACAAAAGAAGACTCCACAGAGCAATTATCAGGTGTCTTTATCAATTTTTGCATTTAAAAAATCAAGCAATTAGGGAACACAATGTTGCGACAATGTAACCCTATTTGCAAAATAGTACTAAATAAGTTTGTCGATGTAAGACATTTGCAAAGGCGCAAACAAAACACGCTGGAAAATGCAACTGAATCTGTTTTTGGAGGTTAGAATAGATGCAGGATCAAGTAGCTCAATGGGTAGGGTGTTTGATTAGAATTTAACAGGTTATAGGTTTGAATCCTGGGTATGATAGTTTGAGGTGTTATTTAATAAAGTATGTTTATATATTAGTCACACATGGCTTACTTGTACAAATGGCATGTCACCAGTTAGTGCTGACTGCTGATATGCCATTTACACAAACATGCCATGTGTGACTGTATATGCATTTAAGGAGGGCACCCCTGCAATACCACAAACCATTGAGTGTCAAGTATACTAGATATATCTTCATATCTCATGTGCTTTCTCTGAGATCAATCTTGTTATGCCCCTTCCCCACAAGGCATGCGCCTTTTGTCCATATTGCAAAAATGGGGGGGAGGGCATATAATTCTCTGTCACAGGGCACCAAAAAGTCTAGTTATGGCTCTGGTATGCATTATGTAATCTGGCAGACCATCTCTCCAACACTGGCTGGTTGGAATAGAAATCCGGTTATCTATGTGAGCAAATGACCATCAACGATTTACTCTCAAACACTAAAAAATGGACAAAAATGGTCCCCTAAACAAATTGGTTAAATTTTGGGTTTAACCAATTTGTGTAATGACCATTTTTGACCACTTTTCTAGTGTTTGGGAGCAAATGGTTAATTGACATTTGCTCCTATACATTACCAGATTTTCATTCCATCCATCCAGACTGGATAGATAGCCTGACAGATAATTGTGTAGTGTACGCCCAGGATAACTGTTAGTCATGCTTTATTTTATGGCGGCACATAAATGGGTGGACAGATCCAGGGCAAGCACTGCCCACTCATGCATAGTTGTCAACTGATGTGAAGTTCCAGGGGGCAATCTCAGTTATAAAGAGAAGTATCTGGAAATTGTCCCTAGTTAAAAAAAAAAAAAATTTGATCAACTCCATTTATTTAGTATGATATCCCAGGTGATAGGATGCCGGCAGTCAGAACAACATACTTTATTAAATAACACATCTCAAACTACCATACCCAGGATTCAAACCTATAACCTGTTGAATTCTAATCAAACACCCTACCTATTGAGCTATTTGATCCTGCATAAAAATTGTGAACATTATATGAAGCTATTGGTACTTTGCAAAAAAAAAGAATCAGCATTACAACGCAGCAGATCCATGCAGTTTGCAGCCACACACTACATGTATCTGCTCAGCCACAATGCTGATTATTTCTTCACAAAGTACAAGGTGAGCTCCAAACAGAATTCTCTAGCTTAGAATTATACCTTTCTTTGCCAAACCTAGAAGTCGGGCCCCCCACCCTGGGATCCCCCAGAGGGAGGCCTGCACCGTCATGCGGCAGGCTTGTCCGTTTTGGAAGCAGGCTGATGGGCAGCCCAGGATTGCTTCAGTCTGGGCTTGGCAGGTCTGGAAACATGAGCTTGCTTTGGGTATGCCTGACCTTGGGTACGCTTTACCTGGAGGATGAAAGGGCCAAGAAAAGTACTTTTAGCCTTCTGCGTGGTAGGAGTCATACTAGGTAGGCAAGCTGTTTTAGCAGTAGCCAGATCAGCTACAATCTTATTGAGGTCTTCTCCAAAAGGAGATTCAACTGAGGCAGCACAAGGGAACTCTCATCTGGGGACAACAACTGCAGGGAGAACACATATTTTCAGATGAACATGGTAGGGCAGAAGGCTGCCTAATACTGAAGCACCCCCAAACAACAAATCAAATGCAACTTACTTGACAGAGATGTGCCTGAGCAACGGCCCTCCCCAGCCCTATCCCAAATCATACTTATTTTGCATAGGAGATACCATGGTCATGAAGATTGTTCTCCCAGGGTTAGGTTCATTCATTGCATTCTGGGTATGCTGACCCCTGTGATTTCCCCAAATGTGGGAAACTCGACTGCATTATTTGTGGTAGTGGGGGACTGTGTTTGTGCTTTCCTCTGGTCAGCTCTGGTAAAAGTCAGATTTCTTTGTCTCAGATCTTCCTCTAGCCTTGTTCTTCTTTCGAGAGTTCCCTTGTGCTGCCTCAGTTGGATCTCCTTCACTTGACAGGGGGGTGCCCGAGCAGCGACCCTCCCCAGCTCTAGCCCAACTCCTACTTAGTTGCCAGGTGAGATACTATGATCATGAAGTTGCTTCTCCCAGGGCAAGGCTCACCCATTGCACTCTGGGTGTGCTGCCCCTGCGATTTCCCCAAATGTGGGAAACTTGACTGCATAATTTGAGTTTTCCCTGGTCGGCTCTCATGTAATTCAGATCTCTTTGTCTCAGGTCTCTCTCCAGCCTAGTTTGCTGTCTGGTTCTACTTCTTTTTTCTTGAGCCCCTCCCTTCTATACCCTTGTGCACTATCCTGACTTCTCCTCCCGTCTGCTTACTTTATGCCTCCCAATGCACAATGCAAACTACGGGTAGTGCTGCAGGGCCCACACCCTTTTACTTGCTTTACAGAGCAGCTCTGGAGCTGTTACAGTGCCCAGCTGCTGCAAGAAATCAGCTTGAATGCTTCAGGGGCTGGGGAATGGCCAACATGAGCCCCACACCGAAGGAGGGTGGGGGTGCTTAATGCGAACTAGGGGTCATCCAAGCACCACAAAAGGCCTCCATGCCCTGCACGCTCCTTTTCTCTTTTCATATGCAGACGAGGGTTGAAGCCAACTTTGACCCACTGCTTGGATGACATCACCATATTCAAATCCATCTGCTGCAGGCCATCCCCCAGGAATGCTTGCACTAGTTGTTGCATTTGGTTTGTTGTTTGGGGGTGCTTCAGTATTAGGCAGCCTTCTGCCACCCCATGTTCATCTGAAAATATGTGTTCTCCCTGCAGTTGTTGTCCCCAGATGAGAGTTCCCTTGTGCTGCCTCAGTTGAATCTCCTTTACTTGACAGAGATGTGCCTGAGCAGTGGCCCTCCCCAGCCCTATCCCAAATCAAAAAAACACAAAAACTACCCACACAGGTGTGACCCTCTGTAGGAAATCAGTAGCGCTGTCCCCACCATTTATCGGAGATAATCAATAAATAATTAAAAAATGGCTAATTACTATTAAATTTTAAAACATATAAATCATATTTTATTAACATATATTGCTGCAGCAAAATTGACATACATAAAAATGCATATTGTGTATAGTGGATGCCTTTAATGTAAATGCTCCACATACACAAATGTATATACTTAATTACGTTTATTCTCTGAGGCTTGGATTTTAATAAGCTGACTTCAAAATGTCCACATAGATTAATGATAGACCAATGAGCTCGGCATTTACGGACACTGCTTGCATGAGTATGTCCTTAATTAATTAATGTCCCGAAAAAGATGTGTGCACACATATATCACTTTGAATGGATAGTTACCATGGGCGATAAGTTTTTCATTCACCTCTTTAGAACAGTCTGTTTAGGACCGTCCCAATTGGAAAGACTCCCTCTGCTGGTGCTTGTCCATTTACTGCAGAATATCTGGAGACAATATCCACGGGAATCCGTCCACAGTGCTCCGGCTCCCTCTGCTGGTGGCTAACCGCAATTGCAGGTGGACTGGCTGTTTTGTCGTAGCCAGAAGCCGGTGATCGTGTAAAACAAGCAGGAGGTGATAGTCACTGCCAGTAGGTCCTTCGAAAACGCGTTTCTCCGCCTTCCCAGTGCGTTCAGCGGCTTCCTCAGTTCGAATGACCATCATCCCAATGAACACTTTATATAGCCCCACTTATTTGAAATTCCCGCGGCCATTCGCGCATGCGCACTCAAACGTGCGTTCCAAGCCTCAGTCTCATTACAAACTTTAAATAGACTCCAGCGGCCATTTTAGCTGGTTAAAACACACGATCCAAGCCTCATTATCACACCCGGAAGTTGCATCCATCGTTCTTATTAACAATATCAGAATCAAGCCTCGTTTTAAAACATAATTATCTACAACTTCATATTCAATTATACTGAACTCTAATGCAATTTGCTCAACAAGATTACGTCACTTAGTTTAATCATAATTAATTTATCATGATTACAAGTAATCCATGTCTTATTTGACAACATCAGTACAAATATGACCGTATTTAAGAACAATATTAATACTAGTCAACACATCCTATTTTATTAGCACAGGTGATAAATATATTAAATATACTGCTCAACAGTATCATTACTCGGAAATAAAAGGGGACTAATTTTGATTATAATTTGTACTTTATAATTTATAATTTAGATCCCCACACGCCATCTTGTGGTTCAAATACATAATTACATTAAGATCGAAAATGACATCATTATAACAAATACTTTTGTTAAGGAGGTAGATCAAAACCGATATTTACATTACAAAAGTAGTCATTTACAACGATGGAAGGATAATATACTGAAGGGCCAGTTCCTTCGGATAAAAAGGAATTGTTCCACCAAAGAAGGAGCAAGAGAACAAATGGAATCTCTCTATGGGGCGTTTCTTACGCAGGGGTATCCAATATCTGTTCTTGACCAGGCTTGGAAGGAGGTGGAAAATATGGAAAGAGACCATTTATTGGATACCACCAGCAAAAATACTAGAAAGAAAAATAACAAAATGACGGATAGGACAACAATGTTTGTAACTAAGTATAATACTAGTGCATACAAGATCAAGAGGATAATTAAGAAGAACTTTTCTATTCTCAAGTTGGATGAGATGTTGAACTCCAATGTAGTCCTTAGTGAACAGGTAATATTTCGGAAGTCAGATAGTCTGAAGTCCGCACTAGCTCCAAGTTTTTTTAGGAGACCTGGGGAAAAATCCATGGCTCCAGATGCCCAAGGGGGACAAATAGATACATGGATACCCAAACCGCCATTAGGGTTCCATAAGTGTGGTAGACTAAACTGTACAACATGCAAACACACAAAAAAGAAAACCACACAATTTGTCTCATCTGTATCGGGAGAGAAATTCAATATAAAAAGTTTTCTGAATTGTAGATCCATGTATGTTATCTACGTCTTACAGTGTGGTTGTGGAGCACAGTACGTGGGGCGCACCACTCGGGCACTTCACGTTAGGTTCATGGAGCATAAAAGACAGATAGATAAAAAAGTAGGAAACACCTACCTATACCGCCATATTTTGGAATGCAATGGAGGGAAAAGTGATAATCTACAAATCATGGCAATTGAACAAGTGGCGGTAACCAGTAGAGGAGGTGATAGGTATAAAAGGTTATGCAAGAAAGAGGCTTTCTGGATCTTTAGCCTAAAAACCTTGATCCCGCAGGGTCTGAATGATACGGTTGAGTTAAATAAAATCTAAGTTCAAATGTTTAATATTTATAATATAAATATTTGATTTTTATAAATATCATTCTTGACATATAATATATGGGGGGGTGGGATAGGATATGGTTCCTTATGATGCTGGATTAAGGAGATGGAGATAACAGGATTATGTATAACAATACGAAGGGGTGTAATTATGTATTTGAACCACAAGATGGCGTGTGGGGATCTAAATTATAAATTATAAAGTACAAATTATAATCAAAATTAGTCCCCTTTTATTTCCGAGTAATGATACTGTTGAGCAGTATATTTAATATATTTATCACCTGTGCTAATAAAATAGGATGTGTTGACTAGTATTAATATTGTTCTTAAATACGGTCATATTTGTACTGATGTTGTCAAATAAGACATGGATTACTTGTAATCATGATAAATTAATTATGATTAAACTAAGTGACGTAATCTTGTTGACCAAATTGCATTAGAGTTCAGTATAATTGAATATGAAGTTGTAGATAATTATGTTTTAAAACGAGGCTTGATTCTGATATTGTTAATAAGAACGATGGATGCAACTTCCGGGTGTGATAATGAGGCTTGGATCGTGTGTTTTAACCAGCTAAAATGGCCGCTGGAGTCTATTTAAAGTTTGTAATGAGACTGAGGCTTGGAACGCACATTTGAGTGCGCATGCGCGAATGGCCGCGGGAATTTCAAATAAGTGGGGCTATATAAAGTGTTCATTGGGATGATGGTCATTCGAACTGAGGAAGCCGCTGAACGCACTGGGAAGGCGGAGAAACGCGTTTTCGAAGGACCTACTGGCAGTGACTATCACCTCCTGCTTGTTTTACACGATCACCGGCTTCTGGCTACGACAAAACAGCCAGTCCACCTGCAATTGCGGTTAGCCACCAGCAGAGGGAGCCGGAGCACTGTGGACGGATTCCCGTGGATATTGTCTCCAGATATTCTGCAGTAAATGGACAAGCACCAGCAGAGGGAGTCTTTCCAATTGGGACGGTCCTAAACAGACTGTTCTAAAGAGGTGAATGAAAAACTTATCGCCCATGGTAACTATCCATTCAAAGTGATATATGTGTGCACACATCTTTTTCGGGACATTAATTAATTAAGGACATACTCATGCAAGCAGTGTCCGTAAATGCCGAGCTCATTGGTCTATCATTAATCTATGTGGACATTTTGAAGTCAGCTTATTAAAATCCAAGCCTCAGAGAATAAACGTAATTAAGTATATACATTTGTGTATGTGGAGCATTTACATTAAAGGCATCCACTATACACAATATGCATTTTTATGTATGTCAATTTTGCTGCAGCAATATATGTTAATAAAATATGATTTATATGTTTTAAAATTTAATAGTAATTAGCCATTTTTTAATTATTTATTGATTATCTCCGATAAATGGTGGGGACAGCGCTACTGATTTCCTACAGAGGGTCACACCTGTGTGGGTAGTTTTTGTGTTTTTTTGTTCAATATAGGGATTGCAATTATCCCTGTATCAGGAGCAGCAGTCTCCGCCATTGTCTAAAATCTCCTTGATCCAGCGGGTACTGGCGCCGGAGAGTGTATACTTCTGTCCACACAAGGTTGGTGTGTGGGCGGTTGTGTACACATCCAGTATCATTTATTCTTTGATTTGATTGTCTTAGGTAATTGCATCTCGGGCAGCAGGTAACTTGGGGAACCATTGATATGGCAGCGCTTAAGTGCATAGCTGAACGATTGGAAAGACGCAATGTGTATTTAAGAGGGGGGGAAGATATACAAATTATGGAGAGGGATGAGAATTTGGAGGATATGCATGGTTTATTCAATAGACTAGAAAATCTATGTATAGAGGAAACAAGGCACTGGTGGGACCAGGTGTCCTTACAGAAATATTTAGATCAAGGTTTGATACCCAGGGGATTGAGGATTTTAAAGACCTCTACGTTTAAAGAGGACAAGCAGTTTTCAGAGGAATGGAATAAATTACTAGATAATTGTTCCATAAACCTTATGAAATTGCTTGTCAGATTTAGGGAAGACAAAGTTAGTGTGATACAGAAGGAAATTGAAAAGACCCAGGATTTGTTGAAATCTTTTTCTGAAGACAAAGGATTCAATGAAAGAGATCTGAGAGTAAATCGTAAGGTGGAGGATTTTGAAAAAACCTTAGTCTTCAGAAAAAACAACAAACTAAATCGGGATAAATTAGACTATCAAAAGGGAGAGGTTCACACTTACAATAGAAGGAGGGACAACATCTATGACCAAAAACCCTCTAAAAGGGAATTAGGACCCAGACAAAATCTTGAACATAGATTAGGTCATTACAGGGGACCAAGAACCCCAATTGATCGGAGAGATTCCAGGAGTTTTAGGAATCAGGATGAGGGGAATTGGGAACCAAATACCTATAGGAATAGGCATGATAATTTATTCCAACAAAATAGTGTCAAATCCCCAGCCCCATATTCCAAGTGGAGTAGAAGAGACTCTGGAAGGGATGATTGGGTAGATATGGGAGGGAAGAATAGGCAACAGTCGAACACCCATGGTGGCACAAATAATTTTTTGGAGGACAGCCACAGATTCCAAAACCGTCCACAAAGAAAGTACGAAGGAACAGGGTGGTCCGGAAAAAGGCAAAGAGAACAAGAGCCAGAGGAAAGAGAGGAAGAAAGAGTAGGTCAAGTAAAAAACATGAAATTAAAGTGAAGGGAAAAGGGGTTTTTAATTTGTCCTCAAAAAAGTTGGGTCCAGATCAACTGAGATTGCTTGAAAAGGGCTTAAACTTTGCTCCCGCCCAAAAACCCAACTTATTCGATCTATTCGTTGATCTTAATAGATATATCAGAACGCTAAGTAGAAAGCGATATTTCGCGATGAAAAATATGAAGAAAAAAGGTATTGAAGGTAATCCCATTATATTGGATCAGGATGACCAATTAATGGTTGATATATTAGAATCCTTGGCAGATGAATCAACGAATGAGTCGAATAAGGAGGACTATACTAAAATATTTGATGGTAATGGGACAAACAGATTTAAAAATAAGTCTGAGTTTTACCCGCTGACTTATAGAGGGCCCTATATTGAGAGCTTCTATAAGTCAACATTAGAACAATTTAGGGAGATGTGCCAAAAATCAGAGAAACAATCGTTAAAGGATAATTTGAGTACTAAGGAACGATCAGCACTAAAAATCTTGAGGGGGGATCCCTCCTTGACTATTAAACAAGCTGATAAAGGCGGTGGGATTGTGGTAATGGATACAGTGATGTACTTGGCGGAGGCCAATAGACAATTAAACAACGTCCACCTGTATTCAAGACTGACCCACAATCCCACCGCACAGTTTCAAAAGGAATTAAAAATCTTGCTAAATAGGGCAGTGGATTTAGGTGCTATATCCAGAGAAACTCAATGTTTTTTGTTTTCTGATAATCCGGTAATTCCCACGTATTATTGTCTTCCAAAAGTACATAAAACTTTAATTAACCCCCCGGGAAGACCCATTATTGCGGGGGTAGATTCATTGACCAGCAATTTATCTTTTTTTATAGACAGTTTTTTACAGGGTTATGTTGTCAAATTAAAATCACACATTAAGGACACTACACATTTTTTAAATTTAATTAAAAATATTAAATGGCAGTCAACTTATTGTTTTATCACATGTGATGTAGAATCATTATATTCTAACATTGAGCACCAGTTGGGGATTGAGGCAGTGGCATTTTATCTGTTAAGAGACCCTAATATAGGGGAAGAATTGCGGTGGTTGATTTTGGAGAGTATTAGATTTATACTCGAACATAATTATTTTATTTTTGATAAACGATATTATTTACAGACTAGGGGGACGGCCATGGGAACCAGGTTCGCTCCGAGTTTCGCCAACCTGTTTATGGGGCGGTTCGAGGAACAACATGTGTGGACCAGTGATCTCGGGGCGAGCCTGGTTCTTTATGGCCGTTTCATTGATGATTTATTTTTCATTTGGGAGGGGAGCACTGAATCAGCAGAAGAATTTGTTGCCAGTTTGAATTGCAATAATTATGGTTTGAAGTTTACGGGGTACTGCCACCCCACACAGGTCACTTTTTTGGATATAGCACTTAAGATCGAAAATGACATCATTATAACAAATACTTTTGTTAAGGAGGTAGATCAAAACCGATATTTACATTACAAAAGTAGTCATTTACAACGATGGAAGGATAATATACCGAAGGGCCAGTTCCTTCGGATAAAAAGGAATTGTTCCACCAAAGAAGGAGCAAGAGAACAAATGGAATCTCTCTATGGGGCGTTTCTTACGCAGGGGTATCCAATATCTGTTCTTGACCAGGCTTGGAAGGAGGTGGAAAATATGGAAAGAGACCATTTATTGGATACCACCAGCAAAAATACTAGAAAGAAAAATAACAAAATGACGGATAGGACAACAATGTTTGTAACTAAGTATAATACTAGTGCATACAAGATCAAGAGGATAATTAAGAAGAACTTTTCTATTCTCAAGTTGGATGAGATGTTGAACTCCAATGTAGTCCTTAGTGAACAGGTAATATTTCGGAAGTCAGATAGTCTGAAGTCCGCACTAGCTCCAAGTTTTTTTAGGAGACCTGGGGAAAAATCCATGGCTCCAGATGCCCAAGGGGGACAAATAGATACATGGATACCCAAACCGCCATTAGGGTTCCATAAGTGTGGTAGACTAAACTGTACAACATGCAAACACACAAAAAAGAAAACCACACAATTTGTCTCATCTGTATCGGGAGAGAAATTCAATATAAAAAGTTTTCTGAATTGTAGATCCATGTATGTTATCTACGTCTTACAGTGTGGTTGTGGAGCACAGTACGTGGGGCGCACCACTCGGGCACTTCACGTTAGGTTCATGGAGCATAAAAGACAGATAGATAAAAAAGTAGGAAACACCTACCTATACCGCCATATTTTGGAATGCAATGGAGGGAAAAGTGATAATCTACAAATCATGGCAATTGAACAAGTGGCGGTAACCAGTAGAGGAGGTGATAGGTATAAAAGGTTATGTAAGAAAGAGGCTTTCTGGATCTTTAGCCTAAAAACCTTGATCCCGCAGGGTCTGAATGATACGGTTGAGTTAAATAAAATCTAAGTTCAAATGTTTAATATTTATAATATAAATATTTGATTTTTATAAATATCATTCTTGACATATAATATATGGGGGGGTGGGATAGGATATGGTTCCTTATGATGCTGGATTAAGGAGATGGAGATAACAGGATTATGTATAACAATACGAAGGGGTGTAATTATGTATTTGAACCACAAGATGGCGTGTGGGGATCTAAATTATAAATTATAAAGTACAAATTATAATCAAAATTAGTCCCCTTTTATTTCCGAGTAATGATACTGTTGAGCAGTATATTTAATATATTTATCACCTGTGCTAATAAAATAGGATGTGTTGACTAGTATTAATATTGTTCTTAAATACGGTCATATTTGTACTGATGTTGTCAAATAAGACATGGATTACTTGTAATCATGATAAATTAATTATGATTAAACTAAGTGACGTAATCTTGTTGAGCAAATTGCATTAGAGTTCAGTATAATTGAATATGAAGTTGTAGATAATTATGTTTTAAAACGAGGCTTGATTCTGATATTGTTAATAAGAACGATGGATGCAACTTCCGGGTGTGATAATGAGGCTTGGATCGTGTGTTTTAACCAGCTAAAATGGCCGCTGGAGTCTATTTAAAGTTTGTAATGAGACTGAGGCTTGGAACGCACGTTTGAGTGCGCATGCGCGAATGGCCGCGGGAATTTCAAATAAGTGGGGCTATATAAAGTGTTCATTGGGATGATGGTCATTCGAACTGAGGAAGCCGCTGAACGCACTGGGAAGGCGGAGAAACGCATTTTCGAAGGACCTACTGGCAGTGACTATCACCTCCTGCTTGTTTTACACGATCACCGGCTTCTGGCTACGACAAAACAGCCAGTCCACCTGCAATTGCGGTTAGCCACCAGCAGAGGGAGCCGGAGCACTGTGGACGGATTCCCGTGGATATTGTCTCCAGATATTCTGCAGTAAATGGACAAGCACCAGCAGAGGGAGTCTTTCCAATTGGGACGGTCCTAAACAGACTGTTCTAAAGAGGTGAATGAAAAACTTATCGCCCATGGTAACTATCCATTCAAAGTGATATATGTGTGCACACATCTTTTTCGGGACATTAATTAATTAAGGACATACTCATGCAAGCAGTGTCCGTAAATGCCGAGCTCATTGGTCTATCATTAATCTATGTGGACATTTTGAAGTCAGCTTATTAAAATCCAAGCCTCAGAGAATAAACGTAATTAAGTATATACATTTGTGTATGTGGAGCATTTACATTAAAGGCATCCACTATACACAATATGCATTTTTATGTATGTCAATTTTGCTGCAGCAATATATGTTAATAAAATATGATTTATATGTTTTAAAATTTAATAGTAATTAGCCATTTTTTAATTATTTATTGATTATCTCCGATAAATGGTGGGGACAGCGCTACTGATTTCCTACAGAGGGTCACACCTGTGTGGGTAGTTTTTGTGTTTTTTTGTTCAATATAGGGATTGCAATTATCCCTGTATCAGGAGCAGCAGTCTCCGCCATTGTCTAAAATCTCCTTGATCCAGCGGGTACTGGCGCCGGAGAGTGTATACTTCTGTCCACACAAGGTTGGTGTGTGGGCGGTTGTGTACACATCCAGTATCATCTATCCCAAATCATACTTATTTTGCATAGGAGATACTATTGTCATGAAGATTGTTCTCCCAGGGTGAGGTTCATTCATTGCATTCTGGGTATGCTGACCCCTGTGATTTCCCCAAATGTGGGAAACTCGACTGCATTATTTGTGGTAGTGGTGGACTGTGTTTGTGCTTTCCTCTGGTCAGCTCTGGTAAAAGTCAGATTTCTTTGTCTCAGATCTTCCTCTAGCCTTGTTCTTCTTTTGAGAGTTCCCTTGTGCTGCCTCAGTTGGATCTCCTTCACTTGAAAGGTAGTGCCCGAGCAGCGACCCTCCCCAGCTCTAGCCCAACTCCTACTAACCTGCCAGGTGAGATACTATGATCATGAAGGTGCTTCTCCCAGGGCAAGGCTCACCCATTGCACTCTGGGTGTGCTGCCCCTTGCGATTTCCCCAAATGTGGGAAACTTGACTGCATAATTTGTGTTTCCCCTGGACGGCTCTCGTATAATTCAGATCTCTTTGTCTCAGGTCTCTCTCCAGCCTAGTATGCTGTCTGTTTCCACTTCTCTTTTCTTGAGCCCATCCCTTCTATAACCTTGTGCACTATCCTGACTTCTCCTCCCGTCTGCTTACTTTGTGCCTTCCAATGCACAATGCAAACTACAGGTAGTGCTGCAGGGCCCACACCCTTTTACTTGCCTTACAGAGCAGCTCTGGAGCTGTTACAGTACCCAGCTGCTGCAAGAAATCAGCTTGAATGCTGGGGCATTGGCCAACATGAGCCCCACACCGAAGGAGGGTGGGGGTGTTTATTGCGAACTAGGGGTCATCCAAGCGTCGCAAAAGGCCGCCATGCCCTGCATATCCCTTTTCTCTTTTCATAAGCAGACGAGGGATGAAGCCAACTTTGACCCACTGCTTGGATGACATCACTTGCTGCCTTTCCAATGAAGCAAGTTTAATTTAGTAATAGGTGAAAAACCATCCCTACAAAGGTGTTAATCAGATACTTGGCTTTGTGGACACTTTTCAGAGAACAAATTTGTTAGCATAAAAATAAAGCCAGAAAATGAAGAGCTGTTTAATCACTCAATTGGATTTTTCTGCAAGCGTATTTCTTTTTCTCTGCAACCCACTGCTAAGTTGTGCTTCCTAGCTGTTCTTTTATAAAATCACTTAATCAAATCTAACTCTGATTACATCAGAGAAGGCCAGGTACCCTACACCATAAGAGGGGGTTTGAAATTTTGACATGTCTACTTAAAGATCACCAAAATCTGATAACAAGGTAAATTACGTCCCTGGGTAGGATTGAACCACCAACCTTTTGGTTAATAACCGAACACGCTAACTGATTGCGCCACAGAGACACATTGCAAAAGCATATACTGACAAAGGCTAATAAGCATTCATCTAGAACGTTTCCTAGAAAAACTTTAAAAAGTCAATAATCTGGAGAGTTTTTGTAAGATGTTTCTTCCATCAACCAATGAAGAAACACATTGGTACTTTCCCATGATGAGTGAGTGCTTCAGGATCTCTTGCACTTACATGTGCAGCAGAGTACTGCAATGGAAGCATGCTGGGCCCATAACCCAGAGGTAGGCAGATTGAAACTATCCTCTGCTATATGCATTTTTTTTTTGTTAATTAAAGTAATCCAAAACTGGGATTGATATTTTTGCTCTTTTATTTTTACTTAAAGTACAATAACTTTTATTATTTTAATTTGTTTTAATAGTATATTGACAGTATTGTTTTCTTTCAAAAATCCACTTAATTTTCTTTACCCTATTATTCAAATGGTAATTGACAAAAACAAACTACATTGTCACCAGAAGAGCAATACAAAATGTACAAGTGATATATTAAAATCATCTTTCCAGCTTGAATTTCAATGATGCATTGGGGCAACGATTTTGTGAGAAACCTCTTCACCCTTAAATAAAGATTTTCTTAATTCCTTACCTGTGTGCTAATTAGATATCACCTTGTTTTCACATTAAACAGACTTCCACATGAGAAAGCAGCAAGGATGCAGTGGCGTTAATGTTTCCTGGTGTCAACCTGTATTATTTCAGTAGATATTGAAATGAGGATGCATCTTGCTGCCTTTCCAATGAAGCATGTTTAATTTAGTAATAGGTGAAAAACCATCCCTACAAAGGTGTTAATCAGATACTTGGCTTTGTGGACTCTTTTCAGAGAACAAATTTGTTAGCATAAAAATAAAGCCAGAAAATGAAGAGCTGTTTAATCACTCAATTGGATTTTTCTGCCAGCATATTTCTTTTTCTCTGCAACCCACTGCTAAATTGTGCTTCCTAGCTGTTTTTTTTATAAAATCACTTAATCAAATCTAACTGATTACATCAGAGTAGGCCAGGTACCCTACACCATAAGAGAGGGTTTGAAATTTTGACTTGTCTACTTAAATATCACCAAAATCTGATCACAAGGTCAATTACGTCCCTGGGTGGGATTGAACCACCAACTTTTTGGTTAATAGCCGTACACACTAACTGATTGCGCTACAGCGACACTTTGTGAAAGTACATACTGACAAAGGCTAATAAGCATTCATCTAGAACGTTTCCTAGAAAAACTTTAAATAGTCAATAATCTGGAGAGTTTTTGTAAGATGTTTCTTCCATCAACCAATGAAGAAACACATTGGTACTTTCCCATGATGAGTGAGTGCTTCAGGATCTCTTGCACTTACATGTGCAGCAGAGTACTGTAATGGAAGCATGCTGGGTCCATAACCCAGAGGTAGGCAGATTGAAATTATCCTCTGCTATATGCATTTTTTTTTTGTTAATTAAAGTAATCCAAAACTGGGATTGATATTTTTGCTCTTTTTATTTTACTTAAAGTACAATAACTTTTACCTTTTTAATTTGTTTTAATAGTATATAGACAGTATTGTTTTCTTTCAAAAATCCACTTAATTTTCTTTACCCGATTATTAAAATGGTAATTGACAAAAACAAACTACATTGTCACCAGAAGAGCAATACAAAATGTACAAGTGATATATTAAAATCATCTTTCCAGCTTGAATTTCAATGATGCATTGGGGCAACGATTTTGTGAGAAACATCTTACCCTTAAATAAAGATTTTCTTAATTCCTTACCTGTGTGCTAATTAGATATCACCTTGTTTTCACATTAAACAGACTTCCACATGAGAAAGCAGCAAGGATGCAGTGGCGTTAATGTTTCCTGGTGTCAACCTGTATTATTTCAGTAGATATTGAAATGAGGATGCATCTTGCTGCCTTTCCAATGAAGCAAGTTTAATTTAGTAATAGGTGAAAAACCATCCCTACAAAGATGTTAATCCGATACTTGGCTTTGTGGACACTTTTCAGAGAATAAATTAGTTAGCATAAAAATAAAGCCAGAAAATGAAGAGCTGTTTAATCACTCAATTGGATTTTTCTGCCAGCATATTTCATTTTCTCTGCAAACCACTGCTAAATTGTGCTTCCTAGCTGTTTTTTGATAAAATCACTTAATCAAATCTAACTCTGATTACATCAGAGTAGGCCAGGTACCCTACACCATAAGAGGGGGTTTGAAATTTTGACTTGTCTACTTAAAGATCACCAAAATCTGATGACAAGGTCAATAACATCCCTGGGTGGGATTGAACCACCAACCCTTTGGTTAATAACCAAACACACTAACCGATTGCACCACAGAGACACTTTGCAAAAGTACATACTGACAAAGGCTAATAAGCATTCATCTAGAACGTTTCCTAGAAAACTTTAAAAAGTCAATAATCTGGAGAGTTTTTGTAAGATGTTTCTTCCATCAACCAATGAAGAAACACATTGGTACTTTCCCATGATGAGTGAGTGCTTCAGAATCTCTTGCACTTACATGTGCAGCAGAGTACTGCAATGGAAGCATGCTGGGCCCCTTAACCCAGAGGTAGGCAGATTGAAACTATCCTCTGCTATATGCATTTTTTTTTTGTTAATTAAAGTAATCCAAAACTGGGATTGATATTTTTGCTCTTTTATTTTTACTTAAAGTACAATAACTTTTACCATTTTAATTTGTTTTAATAGTATATTGACAGTATTGTTTTCTTTCAAAAATCCACTTAATTTTCTTTACCCTATTATTAAAATGGTAATTGACAAAAACAAACTACATTGTCACCAGAAGAGCAATACAAAATGTACAAGTGATATATTAAAAACATCTTTCCAGCTTGAATTTCAATGATGCATTGGGGCAACGATTTTGTGAGAAACATCTTCACCCTTAAATAAAGATTTTCTTAATTCCTTACCTGTGTGCTAATTAGATATCACCTTGTTTTCACATTAAACAGACTTCCACATGAGAAAGCAGCAAGGATGCAGTGGCGTTAATGTTTCCTGGTGTCAACCTGTATTATTTCCGTAGATATTGAAATGAGGATGCATCTTGCTGCCTTTCCAATAAAGCAAGTTTAATTTAGCAATAGGTGAAAAACCATCCCTACAAAGATGTTAATCAGATACTTGGCTTTGTGGACACTTTTCAGAGAACAAATTTGTTAGCATAAAAATAAAGCCAGAAAATGAAGAGCTGTTTAATCACTCAATTGGATTTTTTTGCCAGCATATTTCTTTTTCTCTGCAAACCGCTGCTAAATTGTGCTTCCTAGCTGTTTTTATAAAATCACTGAATCAAATCTAACTCTGATTACATCAGAGAAGGCCAGGTACCCTACACCATAACAGGGGTTTTTGAAATTTTGACTTGTCTACTTAAAGATCACCAAAATCTGATAACAAGGTCAATTACATCCCTGGGTGGGATTGAACCACCAACCTTTTGGTTAATAGCCGTACACACTAACTGATTGCGCCACAGCGACACTTTGCAAAAGTACATACTGACAAAGGCTAATAAGCATTCATCTAGAACGTTTCCTAGAAAAACTTTAAATAGTCAATAATCTGGAGAGTTTTTGTAAGATGTTTCTTCCATCAACCAATGAAGAAACACATTGGTACTTTCCCATGATGAGTGAGTACTTCAGGATCTCTTGCAATTACATGTGCAGCAGAGTACTGTAATGGAAGCATGCTGGGTCCATAGCCCAGAGGTAGGCAGATTGAAACTATCCTCTGCTATATGCGTTTTTTTTTGTTAATTAAAGTAATCCAAAACTGGGATTGATATTTTTGCTCTTTTATTTTTACTTAAAGTACAATAACTTTTACCATTTTCATTTGTTTTAATAGTATATTGACAGTATTGTTTTCTTTCAAAAATCCACTTAATTTTCTTTACCCGATTATTAAAATGGTAATTGACAAAAACAAACTACATTGTCACCAGAAGAGCAATACAAAATGTACAAGTGATATATTAAAATCATCTTTCCAGCTTGAATTTCAATGATGCATTGGGGCAACGATTTTGTGAGTAACATCTTCACCCTTAAATAAAGATTTTCTTAATTCCTTACCTGTGTGCTAATTAGATATCACCTTGTTTTCACATTAAACAGACTTCCACATGAGAAAGCAGCAAGGATGCAGTGGCGTTAATGTTTCCTGGTGTCAACCTGTATTATTTCAGTAGATATTCAAATGAGGATGCATCTTGCTGCCTTTCCAATGAAGCAAGTTTAATTTAGTAATAGGTGAAATACCATCCCTACAAAGGTGTTAATCAGAAACTTGGCTTTGTGGACACTTTTCAGAGAACAAATTTGTTAGCATAAAAATAAAGCCAGAAAATGAAGAGCTGTTTAATCACTCAATTGGATTTTTTTGCCAGCATATTTCTTTTTCTCAGCAACCCACTGCTAAATTGTGCTTCCTAGCTGTTTTTATAAATTCACTGAATCAAATCTAACTCTGATTACATCAGAGAAGGCCAGGTACCCTACACCATAAGAGGGGGTTTGCAATTTTGACTTGTCTACTTAAATATCACCAAAATCTGATCACAAGGTCAATCACGTCCCTGGGTGGGATTGAACCACCAACCTTTTGATTAATAGCTGAACACACTAACCGATTGCGCCACAGAGACACTTTGCAAAAAGTAAATACTGACAAAGACTAATAAGCATTCATCTAGAACGTTTCCTAGAAAAACTTTAAAAAGTCAATAATCTGGAGAGTTTTTGTAAGATGTTTCTTCCAGCAACCAATGAAGAAACACATTGGTACTTTCGCATGATGAGTGAGTGCTTCAGGATCTCTTGCACTTACATGTGCAGCAGAGTACTGTAATGGAAGCATGCTGGGTCCATAACCCAGAGGTAGGCAGATTGAAACTATCCTTTGCTATATGCATTTTTTTTTGTTCATTAAAGTAATCCAAAACTGGGATTGATATTTTAGCTTTTATTTTTACTTAAAGTACAATAACTTTTACCATTTTAATTTGTTTTAATAGTATATTGACAGTATTGTTTTCTTTCAAAAATCCACTTAATTTTCTTTACCCTATTATTAAAATGGTAATTGACAAAAACAAACTACATTGTCACCAGAAGAGCAATACAAAATGTACAAGTGATATATTAAAATCATCTTTCCAGCTTGAATTTCAATGATGCATTGGGGCAACGATTTTGTGAGAAACATCTTCACCCTTAAATAAAGATTTTCTTAATTCCTTACCTGTGTGCTAATTAGATATCACCTTGTTTTCACATTAAACAGACTTCCACATGAGAAAGCAGCAAGGATGCAGTGGCGTTAATGTTTCCTGGTGTCAACCTGTATTATTTCAGTAGATATTGAAATGAGGATGCATCTTGCTGCCTTTCCAATGAAGCAAGTTTAATTTAGTAATAGGTGAAAAACCATCCCTACAAAGATGTTAATCAGATATTTGGCTTTGTGGACACTTTTCAGAGAACAAATTTGTTAGCATAAAAGTAAAGCCAGAAAATGAAGAGCTGTTTAATCACTCAATTGGATTTTTTTGCCAGCATATTTCTTTTTCTCTGCAAACCACTGCTAAATTGTGCTTCCTAGCTGTTTTTATAAAATCACTGAATCAAATCTAACTCTGATTACATCAGAGAAGGCCAGGTACCCTACACCATAAGAGGGGTTTTTGAAATTTTGACTTGTCTACTTAAAGATCACCAAAATCTGATAACAAGGTCAATTACGTCCCTGGGTGGGATTGAACCACCAACCTTTTGGTTAATAGCCTTACACACTAACTGATTGCGCCACAGCGACACTTTGCAAAAGTACATACTGACAAAGGCTGATAAGCATTCATCTAGAACGTTTCCAAGAAAAACTTTAAATAGTCAATAATCTGGAGAGTTTTTGTAAGATGTTTCTTCCATCAACCAATGAAGAAACACATTGGTACTTTCCCATGATGAGTGAGTGCTTCAGGATCTCTTGCAATTACATGTGCAGCAGAGTACTGTAATGGAAGCATGCTGGGTCCATAGCCCAGAGGTAGGCAGATTGAAACTATCCTCTGCTATATGCATTTTTTTTTGTTAATTAAAGTAATCCAAAACTGGGATTGATATTTTTGCTCTTTTATTTTTACTTAAAGTACAATAACTTTTACCATTTTAATTTGTTTTAATAGTATATTGACAGTATTGTTTTCTTTCAAAAATCCACTTAATTTTCTTTACCCGATTATTAAAATGGTAATTGACAAAAATAAACTGATGAGGATACTACTGCAGTCTTTGTTTCGTCTGTACCCGCTGAAAGAGCAGCAAAAGGTGGAGATCTTGATGGGACAGTTGAAAGGGCTTGCACTTAGAGAGGTTACTTCCTGGCCTACTGAAGAGAAGAAGACTGTGGACCAGATCCTCAACAGGCTTGCTACCACATTTGACACAAGGACAGTGTCAGAACTTAAAATGCACTTCTTTGCTCGAAAGCAACAACCAGGAGAGTCACTACGGGGCTATGCCCTCAGCTTGCAGGAAGCACTCAGAGATGTTCAGCAAGCAGACCCTGAGCAAGTGCATGACAAAGAGAAAATGTTATTGGACCAGTTCACTGAAGGTGCAAGGGGCGAATTTGTAAAACTCAGCTGCGACTATTGAGATTGCAGAAGCCTGGAAGCACATTCCTGGATTTTAAAGAGGCTGCGATTAAAGTTCTAGGCTCCAGTCTTACTTCAGGGGCTGTTCCACAAGAGTCTATTCCAGAGATGCCACGGTATCAAGAGAATTCTGATGCCCAGGAGTCAAGTTTTAAAGGAGCTACTTACCCACCTACAGTAAAAGGAGTGACAGTGCCATGTTCAAAGACATGCATATTTGACTCTTCTAGTGAGTTACGAAGTCTGCTGGCTGAACTGACACGTGGTGTGACAGAGATGCGCAGAGACCTGCAGATTCTGAAGAGACAGCAGGCACTGCTCCATGAAGAAATGGAATGGTGCCAGGAGAGGAGACCACTGAACAGTTCCCAATGGGACCTACATAGAAGCAGGGAGACACTTTTTTCCAGCCACTTTGCCTCCCAAAGGCGACCCATTTTTCAAAGCTGTGAAGGAAGCGGACAAATTAAGAGAGAATTTGAGCAGCCAGATCATTTAAACTCCAAATTCATGTGGTTAACCCGTTATGTTAGCCAATGCCCGGTGGTTCAAGTTTGCATCAATGGAGTCTCAATGCCCGCTCTCTTAGACACTGGATCACAAGTGACCACAATACAAGCAACACAGTTTGAGCAGCATTGGACTGAGGAACAGATGTTTCCGTCAACTTCCACATTGATAAACCCGATTGCAAGCAATGGGCACTGCATCCCTTGCAAAGGATACTGGGAAGCTGAAATTCAAATCGGACGAACAGTGCTACCACAGCAAGGCTTCATCATCACCACTGCCCAAGATGATGGATTGCCTCCAGTGATAGTGGGCATGAATGTGTTGCGGAACTGCTGTGAGGAGCTCGTAGCAGCACTCCAAGGAGAGTTTCAAACTGACAAGCTCCAGGAGAAACAAGGCCTTCAACCTGGGATAGCCAAACAAAAGGGAAGAATGATAACAGAATTATCTGTAAGAGAGGAACATGAAAAAAATAAGGCTAGCCAAATAATGATAGAAATGCCCATCTCCAGTGTCCAGATTATCCGAAAGAATGCTTCAATGTTAGGCATGAATAATATAGCATCCAGTTCTAGAAACTGTGAGCAACCTATTCAAGGAACCAGTTTTGACCACCTGCAAGATAAAAGTCAGATGATAAGACACCTCAAAGCCTTACTGAAGATTGGGAAATACCTGACCAAGCGACAAAGGCAAGAATCCTCGCCAGAACTCCTGAAGTTGTTGAGACAGCGAGAAAGGCTGTTTGAAGAGAAAGGACAGTTGGTTCGATGTAGTGTGGATCCTAATACTCATTATAGGATCAGTCAACTTGTAATTCCAAGACAAAGTGCTTGTTATGTGCTTGAAGAATATCACGACAAGTCAGGTCACCCTGGGTGCAAAAGGATGGAAACAAGCATCTGGAAAAAGTTATTTTGGGTTGAAATGAGGGAAGACATCAAGAGATGGTGCCGAAACTGTCCAACCTGTTCTGTAAGAAGAACCTTGCTGCCTCTTTCTCTCCAGAATCCATTGTCCCAAACCAGCTGTGATACTGAATCCCAAGATGGAATGGAAGAGGCTCATAAAATGTATTTACAGCAGACTAAGGTGGTTTGTCACCGACAAGGAGGCAAGAAGACTAGGGCTTGCAAAACAGAAAACCACCATAGTCAGCTGCAGTTTTGTACAGCATGTCCCAAAGACAGTTTAGAAAGAGTTCAATACTCATCCATGGCAGGGGGGTTGAGGTTTCCTAGACAAACTTTTCAAGACCATATACTGTCCAGATTTCAACCGATTGCTCCAGGAGCATGTGTTAATGTACTATAGCACAAAAGGAATTATACCTATCAGATACTGATGTTAAAAATGTTGATAAATGTTAATGTTTCAGACATAATCTGTGTTCACTAATGAATGTGACTGGATATAGTGAGAAGTTTATATAGGGATAAAACCAAAATGCGTGAGGACACGCATGTTTTGGGGGGGGCACGTGTGATATCCCATAACAACAAGGACATTTTTGACAACAGTGTAGTTGCCTGTGCCATTTTAAATAAAGTTTATTTAAAAGAAAATTGAACAGCAGTTTGAGAAGTCAGTTGGAGCCATGGTGAGGAAAGAGCTGGCGACGCCATTACGCAGAGATGAGCAGCTGAGAGAGGGGAGACAAATAAGCTGAAAATTGCATGAGAGAGTAAGCAGTAGTGCAAAATACAGCAGTGGAAGTGCAGCAATTAACAAGTAAGAACGCCATGACACTCTCAGCCAAGAGAGTGCACAGCAAGTGTCAGAGACAGGAGAGTATAAAGCCTTTATACCAATGCTGACTGGCCTACATCTGAGGGGAAACTGCCTCAGAAACATCTATTGACTGGGTGAGATAAATCCATATTTATACTGAAACCTACTCCACTGCAAAGGACATTATCCTATATTTACTATACCTATGCAGCGATTTACATGGGAAGCAGCTCCAGTTTGTTTTAAACAATCATCTTTACTACACAGAGCTACAATATTTTGTTCACAGCTAAAGGAGACAATAGCTGCATATAACTATGTAACAACATAACCGGGCCCCAACGTGCACATAGAGACTCCCTGCAGTGACACCAATGTTATCTGGGACTTAAATATTGTCTGCATAAGTTGATTTCTATTACTAAGCAACATAGTATTAATCTCAGATTTAGTTATATTACCATTTGTGTAATGACTTAAAGTGTATATGGTGTCTGTGTTTAAGTTGCTTGAATCAAATCTTTCCCTTCCCTACTGTAATCAGTTCCTTTTCTGAGTTATGTGGTAAACCATTTATTCTTTCATACAAAGCCCTGCCTGCCTTTCTTTGTGTCTGGGGAAACCTTGCCTCTCTGCCAGGAATAGAGAAGAGCTGCTGCTGAAGGAGGAATAGTCCATCAAGGTATCCCTGACCTGTTCCACATAGTTTACACACTTGTTATACCGGGGTGTTACATTGTGTGTGACTGACCTTAGGAAGAAACCGGAGCCTCCGCTGCAGTGACCCAGCAACCAGGGCACGGGAGTATACAGTGCCGCTGGGAGTGATGAAGCTGCAGTAAAGATGTCTATTAGACCTAGCCTGCTGCAGCCCTTGTAGATTCTCATAAAAAAAGTTCTTCTTTTCTTGTCAAAATTAATAGCTAAGAATAGGCTGCTTGAGGCAGGCCCCTGTTAAGTGGCCTGCTACTGAAGGCAACAACTACAAACTGAGCTCCCTGTTCATGGAAGCGGGGTTATAGAGGAGAATGCGCTGAGCATCTTGGGAACAGTCAAAAGCTTTGAGCCGGTTGGTGCCTCAGATCAAGATCCTACTCTACACCCCAATGTGAATCCTTGTGGAGTCCAGTGTACCCCACAGAAGAAATTAATGTGTCACACCCATTGGCAGCAACCTTAGAATAGCTGCTGATGGGCACAATTGAGAAAGGAAGGGGGGGGGGACATTTGAATCCAGCACATAGATGCAATTCAAATATGTAATTTGAACCTTCCTATTTTAAAATATAATGGATGAACCTCACCCTGTGAGAACAATCTTCATGATATAGAGATCTCATATGCAAAATAAGTATGAGTTGGGATAGGGCTGGGGAGGGTGGCTGCTCGGGCAGCCCCTCCCCCGTCAAGTTAAGGAGATTCAACTGAGGAAGCACAAGGGAACTCTCGTCTGGGGACAACAACTGCAGGGAGACCACATCTTTTCAGATGAACATGGGAGGGCGGAAGGCTGCCTAATACTGAAGCACCATCAAATATCAAACCATATGCAATAACTAGTACAAGCATTCCTGGGGGAAGGTCTGCAGGAGACGAATTTGCATACGGTGATGTCATCCAAGCAGTGGGCCAAAGTTGGCTGGAACCCTCATCTGCATATGAAAAGAGAAAAGGGTTATGCAGGGCATGGCGGCATTTTGCGGCGCTTGGATGACCCCTAGTTCGCATTAAACACCTCCACCCTCCTTCGGTGTGGGGCTCATGTTGACTATGCCCCAGCCCCTGAAGCATTCAAGCTGATTTCTTGCAGCAGCTGGGCACTGTAACAGCTCCAGAGCTGCTCTGTAAGGCAAATAAAAGGGTGTGGGCCCTGCAGCACTACCTGTAGTTCGCATTGTGCGTTGGAAGGCACAAAGTAAGCAGACGGGAGAAGTCAGGATAGTGCGCAAGGGCATAGAAGGGAGCGGCTCAAGAATAGAGAAGTGGAAACAGACAGCAAACTAGGCTGGAGAGAGACCTGAGACAAAGAGATCTGAATTATACGAGAGCCGACCAGGGGAAACACAAATTATGCAGTCAAGTTTCCCACATTTGGGGAAATCGCAGGGGCAGCACAGCCAGAGTGCAATGGGTGAGCCTTGCCCTGGGAGAAGCACCTTCAAGATCATAGTATCTCACCTGGCAGGTAAATAGGAGTTGGGCTAGAGCTGGGGAGGGTCGCTGCTCGGGCACCCCCCTGTCAAGTGAAGGAGATCCAACTGAGGCAGCACAATGGAACTCTCGAAAGAAGAACAAGGCTAGAGGAAGATCTGAGACAAAGAAATCTGACTTTTACCAGAGCTGACCAGCGGAAAACACAAACACAGTCCCCCACTACCACAAATAATGCAGGCGAGTTTCCCACATTTGGGGAAATCACAGGGGTCAGCATACCCAGAATGCAATGAATGAACCTCACCCTGGGTGAACAATCTTCATGACCATGGTGTCTCCTATGCAAAATAAGTATGATTTGGGATAGGGCTGGGGAGGGCCGCTGCTCAGGCACATCTCTGTCAAGTAAAGGAAATTCAACTGAGGCAGCACAAGGGAACTCTCATCTGGGGACAACAACTGCAGGGAGAACACATATTTTCAGATGAACATGGGAGGGCAGAAGGCTGCCTAATACTGAAGCACCCCCAAACAACAAACCAAATGCAACAACTAGTGCAAGCATTCCTGGGGGAAGGCCTGCAGCAGATGGATTTGCATATGATGATGTTATCCAAGCAGTGGGTCAAAGTTGGCTTCAACCCTCATCTGCATATGAAAAGAGAAAAGGGGCGTGCAGGGCATGGCGGCCTTTTGCGCTGCTTGGATGACCCCTAGATCGCATTAAACACCCCCACCCTCCTTTGGTGTGGGGCTCATGTTGGCCATGCCCCATCCCATGAAGCATTCAAGCTGATTTCTTGCAGCAGCTGGGCACTGTAACAGCTCCAGAGCTGCTCTGTAAGGCAAGTAAAAGGGTGTGGGCCCTGCAGCACTACCTGTAGTTTGCATTGTGCATTGGAAGGCACAAAGTAAGCAGACGGGAGGAGAAGTCAGGATAGTGCACAAGGGTATAGAAGGGAGGGGCTCAAGAAAAGAGAAGTGGAAACAGACAGCAAACTAGGCTGGAGAGAGACCTGAGACAAAGAGATCTGAATTATACGAGAGCCGACCAGGGGAAACACAAATTATGCAGTCAAGTTTCCCACATTTGGGGAAATTGCAGGGGCAGCACACCCAGAGTGCAATGGGTGAGCCTTGCCCTGGGAGAAGCACCTTCATGATCATAGTATCTCACCTGGCAGGTAAGTAGGAGTTGGGCTAGAGCTGGGGAGGGTCGCTGCTCGGGCACCCCCCTGTCAAGTGAAGGAGATCCAACTGAGGCAGCACAAAGGAACTCTCGAAAGAAGAACAAGGCTAGAGGAAGATCTGAGACAAAGAAATCTGACTTTTACCAGAGCTGACCAGAGGAAAGCACAAACACAGTCCACCACTACCACAAATAATGCAGTCGAGTTTCCCACATTTGGGGAAATCACAGGGGTCAGCATACCCAGAGTGCAATGAATGAACCGCACCCTGGGAGAACAATCTTCATAACAATGGTATCTCCTATGCAAAATAAGTATGATTTGGGATATGGCTGGGGAGGGCCGCTGCTCAGGCACATCTCTGTCAAGTAAAGGAGATTCAACTGAGGCAGCACAAGGGAACTCTCATCTGGGGACAACAACTGCAGGGAGAACACATATTTTCAGATGAACATGGGAGGGCAGAAGGCTGCCTAATACTGAAGCACCCCCAAACAACAAACCAAATGCAACAACTAGTGCAAGCATTCCTGGGGGAAGGCCTGCAGCAGATAGATTTGCATATGGTGATGTCATCCAAGCAGTGGGTCAAAGTTGGCTTCAACCCTCGTCTGCATATGAAAAGAGAAAAGGGGCGTGCAGGGCATGGTGGCCTTTTGCGGCACTTGGCTGACCCCTAGTTTGCATTAAACACCTCCACCCTCCTTCGGTGTGGGGCTCATGTTGGCTATGCCCCAGCCCCTGAAGCATTCAAGCTGATTTCTTGCAGCAGCTGGGCACTGTAACAGCTCCAGAGCTGCTCTGTAAGGCAAGTAAAAGGGTGTGGGCCCTGCAGCACTACCTGTAGTTCGCATTGTGCGTTGGAAGGCACAAAGTAAGCAGAAAGGAGGAGAAGTCAGGATAGTGCGCAAGGGCATAGAAGGGAGCGGCTCAAGAAAAGAGAAGTGGAAACAGACAGCAAACTAGGCTGGAGAGAGACCTGAGACAAAGAGATCTGAATTATACGAGAGCCGACCAGGGGAAACACAAATTATGCAGTCAAGCTTCCCACATTTGGGGAAATCAGAGTGCAATGGGTGAGCCTTGCCCTGGGAGAAGCACCTTCATGATCATAGTATCTCACCTGGCAGGTAAGTAGGAGTTGGGCTAGAGCTGGGGAGGGTCGCTGCTCGGGCACCCCCCTGTCAAGTGAAAGAGATCCAACTGAGGCAGCACAAGGAAACTCTCGAAAGAAGAACAAGGCTAGAGGAAGATCTGAGACAAATAAATCTGACTTTTACCAGAGCTGACCAGAGGAAAGCACAAACACAGTCCCCCACTACCACAAATAATGCAGTCGAGTTTCCCACATTTGGGGAAATCACAGGGGTCAGCATACCCAGAATGCAATGAATGAACCTCACCCTGGGAGAACAATCTTCATGACCATGGTATCTCCTATGCAAAATAAGTATGATTTGGGATAGGGCTGGGGAGGGCCGCTGCTCAGGCACATCTCTGTCAAGTAAAGGAGATTCAACTGAGGCAGCACAAGGGAACTCTCATCTGGGGACAACAACTGCAGGGAGAACACATATTTTCAGATGAACATGGGAGGGCAGAAGGCTGCCTAATACTGAAGCACCCCCAAACAACAAACCAAATGCAACAACTAGTGCAAGCATTCCTGGGGGAAGGCCTGCAGCAGATGGATTTGCATACGGTGATGTCATCCAAGCAGTGGGTCAAAGTTGGCTTCAACCCTCGTCTGCATATGAAAAGAGAAAAGGGGCGTGCAGGGCATGGCGGCCTTTTGCGGTGCTTGGATGACCCCTAGTTCACATTAAACACCTCCACCCTCCTTCGGTGTGGGGCTCATGTTGGCTGTGCCCCAGCCCCTGAAGCATTCAAGCTGATTTCTTGCAGTAGCTGGGCACTGTAACAGCTCCAGAGCTGCTCTGTACGGCAAGTAAAAGGGTGTGGGCCCTACAGCACTACCTGTAGTTTGCATTGTGCATTGGAAGGCACAAAGTAAGCAGACAGGAGGAGAAGTCAGGATAGTGCACAAGGGTATAAAAGGGAGGGGCTCATGAAAAAAGAAGTGGAAACAGACAGCAAACTAGGCTGGAGAGAGACCTGAGACAAAGAGATCTGAATTATACGAGAGCCGACCAGGGGAAACACAAATTATGCAGTCAAGCTTCCCACATTTGGGGAAATCGCAGGGGCACCACACCCAGAGTGCAATGGGTGAGCCTTGCCCTGGGAGAAGATCCTTCATGATCATAGTATCTCACCTGGCAAGTAAGTAGGAGTTGGGCTAGAGCTGGGGAGGGTCGCTGCTCGGGCACCCCCCTGTCAAGTTAAAGAGATCCAACTGAGGCAGCACAAGGGAACTCTCGAAAGAAGAACAAGGCTAGAGGAAGATCTGAGACAAAGAAATCTGACTTTTACCAGAGCTGTCCAGAGGAAAGCACAAACACAGTCCCCCACTACCACAAATAATGCAGTCGAGTTTCCCACATTTGGGGAAATCACAGGGGTCAGCATACCCAGAATGCAATGAATGAACCTCACCCTGGGAGAACAATCTTCATGACCATGGTATCGCCTATGCAAAATAAGTATGATTTGGGATAGGGTTGGGGAGGGCCGCTGCTCAGGCACATCTCTGTCAAGTAAAGGAGATTCAACTGAGGCAGCACAAGGGAACTCTCATCTGGGGACAACAACTGCAGGGAGAACACATATTTTCAGATAAACATGGGAGGGCAGAAGGCTGCCTAATACTGAAGCACCCCCAAACAACAAACCAAATGCAACAACTAGTACAAGCATTCCTGGGGGAAGGCCTGCAGCAGATGGATTTGCATATAGTGATGTCATCCAAGCAGTGGGTCAAAGTTGGCTTCAACCCTCGTCTGCATATGAAAAGAGAAAAGGGGCGTGCAGGGCATGGCGGCCTTTTGCGGCGCTTGGATGACCCCTAGTTCGCATTAAACACCTCCACCCTCCTTCGGTGTGGGGCTCATGTTGGCTATGCCCCAGCCCCTGAAGCATTCAAGCTGATTTCTTGCAGCAGCTGGGCACTGTAACAGCTCCAGAGCTGCTCTGAACGGCAAGTAAAAGGGTGTGGGCCCTGCAGCACTACCTGTAGTTTGCATTGTGCATTGGAAGGCACAAAGTAAGCAGACGGGAGAAGTCAGGATAGTGCGCAAGGGCATAGAAGGGAGCGGCTCAAGAAAAGAGAAGTTGAAACAGACAGCAAACTAGGCTGGAGAGAGACCTGAGACAAAGAGATCTGAATTATACGAGAGCCGACCAGGGGAAACACAAATTATGCAGTCAAGTTTCCCACATTTGGGGAAATCGCAGGAGCAGCACACCCAGAGTGCAATGGGTGAGCCTTGCCCTGGGAGAAGCACCTACATGATCATAGTATCTCACCTGCCAGGTAAGTAGAAGTTGGGCTAGAGCTGGGGAGGGTCGCTGCTCGGGTACCCCCCTGTCAAGTGAAGGAGATTCAACTGAGGCAGCACAAGGGAACTCTCGAAAGAAGAACAAGGCTAGAGGAAGATCTGAGACAAATAAATCTGACTTTTACCAGAGCTGACCAGAGGAAAGCACAAACACAGTCCCCCACTACCACAAATAATGCAGTCGAGTTTCCCACATTTGGGGAAATCACAGGGGTCAGCATACCCAGAATGCAATGAATGAACCTCACCCTGGGAGAACAATCTTCATGACCATGGTATCTCCTATGCAAAATAAGTATGATTTGGGATAGGGCTGGGGAGGGCCGCTGCTCAGGCACATCTCTGTCAAGTAAAGGAGATTCAATTGAGGCAGCACAAGGGAACTCTCATCTGGGGACAACAACTGCAGGGAGAACACATATTTTCAGATGAACATGGGAGGGCAGAAGGCTGCCTAATAATGAAGCACCCCCAAACAACAAACCAAATGCAACAACTAGTGCAAGCATTCCTGGGGGAAGGCCTGCAGCAGATGGATTTGCATACGGTGATGTCATCCAAGCAGTGGGTCAAAGTTGGCTTCAACCCTCGTCTGCATATGAAAAGAGAAAAGGGGCGTGCAGGGCATAGCGGCCTTTTGCGGCGCTTGGATGACCCCTAGTTCGCATTAAACACCTCCACCCTCCTTCGGTGTGGGGCTCATGTTGGCTATGCCCCAGCCCCTGAAGCATTCAAGCTGATTTCTTGCAGCAGCTGGGCACTGTAACAGCTCCAGAGCTGCTCTGTACGGCAAGTAAAAGGGTGTGGGCCCTGCAGCACTACCTGTAGTTTGCATTGTGCATTGGAAGGCACAAAATAAGCAGACAAGAGGAGAAGTCAGGATAGTGCACAAGGGTATAAAAGGGAGGGGCTCATGAAAAAAGAAGTGGAAACAGACAGCAAACTAGGCTGGAGAGAGACCTGAGACAAAGAGATCTGAATTATACGAGAGCCGACCAGGGGAAACACAAATTATGCAGTCAAGCTTCCCACATTTGGGGAAATCGCAGGGGCACCACACCCAGAGTGCAATGGGTGAGCCTTGCCCTGGGAGAAGCACCTTCATGATCATAGTATCTCACCTGGCAGGTAAGTAGGAGTTAGGCTAGAGCTGGGGAGGGTCGCTACTCGGGCACCCCCCTGTCAAGTGAAAGAGATCCAACTGAGGCAGCACAAGGGAACTCTCGAAAGAAGAACAAGGCTAGAGGAAGATCTGAGACAAATAAATCTGACTTTTACCAGAGCTGACTAGAGGAAAGCACAAACACAGTCCCCCACTACCACAAATAATGCAGTCGAGTTTCCCACATTTGGGGAAATCACAGGGGTCAGCATACCCAGAATGCAATGAATGAACCTCACCCTGGGAGAACAATCTTCATGACCATGGTATCGCCTATGCAAAATAAGTATGATTTGGGATAGGGCTGGGGAGGGCCGCTGCTCAGGCACATCTCTGTCAAGTAAAGGAGATTCAGCTGAGGCAGCACAAGGGAACTCTCATCTGGGGACAACAACTGCAGGGAGAACACATATTTTCAGATAAAAATCTTGGTCATGCTCTGGTTTCTCTTCAGAACGAACAAATCTTTCGCCTCTTACTAAAGATTTCCGTGGAGAGGAGCAAAACCGAGTTTTATCTCAATTTTTGCATGCCCCATCTTTTTGGGGTTTCTTTTACCGGTTTAAAGATAGAATGAGTGTGCTTTAATGTAAGCTCATTTGCATAGAAATGACAGTAAATGTTTATTTATGTTCAAACAGAACTTTCTTGACCATGCTACTTGCTTTAAAGATCTGGGAGCACATGGAATACAGTACAAACCATGCTTATAGCAAGGAGAAGCCAGGTGAGAAATCTGCTTTCTTTCAAATTGGGCGCTCACTTTGATCTGAATGAGGACTGCTGGCACAGCACTCAGGCGACAGGTGGAATCTTGGTCATGCTCTGGTTTCTCTTCAGAATGAACAAATCTTTCGCCTTTTATTAAAGATTATCCGTGGAGAGGAGCAAAACTGAGTTTTATCTCAATTTTTGCATGCCCCATATTATTGGGGTTTCTTTTATCAGTTTAAAGACAGAACAAGTGTGCTTTCTTGTTAGCTTTAATGTAAGTTTATTTGCATAACAATGACAATAAATGTCTGTTTCTTTTCAAGCAGAACTTTCTTGACCATACTAATTGCTTGAAAGATCTGGGAGCACATGGAAAAGAGTACAAACCATGTTTATAGCAAGGGGAAGCCTGGTGAGAAATCTGCTTTCTTTCTTTCAAATTGGGTGCTCACTTTGAGCTGAATGAGGACTGCTGGCATGGCACTCAGGCGACAGGTGGAATCTTGGTCATGCTCTGGTTTCTCTTCAGAACGAACAAATCTTTCGCCTTTTACTAAAGATTTCCGTGGAGAGGAGCAAAACTGAGTTTTATCTCAATTTTTGCATGCCCCATATCATACCTCCCAACTGTCCCGATTTTCGCGGGACAGTCCCGTTTTTTGGGGACTGTCCCGCTGTCCCACCTGCGGGCCGCAGTGTCCCGCGGTGGGTAGGACAGTTGGGAGGCTCTGTCTGTCGCTGCCCTGCTTAGCAGAGCAGAGGTGAATAGTCGCTGTGCGCACAGCGTCTATTCACTGAAGTCAGAGGGAGAGGTGGCATGCCAGCGGCTCACAGAGCGCTGGGCATGCCCCCTCAGTGCCGAAAACGGGGGCGTGACTCGCGATCGCGGGTCCTCCCGCGAAGCCATGCCCCTTTTTACTTAGGCCACGCCCTTTTTGGGAGCGCGTGCGACTTCGCCGCGCGTGTGTCCCTCTTTGCGAGCCGACAAAGTTGGGAGGTATGCCCATATTATTGGGGTTTCTTTTATCAGTTTAAAGACAGAACGAGTGTGCTTTCTGGTTAGCTTTAATGTAAGTTTATTTGCATAACAATGACAGTAAATGTTTGTTTCTTTTCAAACAGAACTTTCTTGACCATGCTACTTGCTTGAAAGATCTGGGAGCACATGGAAAACAGTACAAACCATGCAGTATCACAAGAGCCTTTATTTGATCTTTCATGAAGATAGAGCAGAATTGAGGACACGTCAACAATTTCTGCCGAAGGTGGTTCATCTTTCCACATGGTGCCTTTGGCCACTGACACCTTCGTTGAGTCAAAGTCTCTGGCTGTGGTCAGAACTTTGAAAATTTATGTCACCAGAACGGTTCAGATTAGGAAAACAGAGGCTCTGTTTGTCCTGTATGCTCCCAACAGGATTGGGTGTCCTGCTTCCATGTAGACCATTATGCGCTGGATCTGTGGTAAGATTCAGCATGCTCATTCCATGGCAGGATTGCCGTTACTGAATTAGGTGAAGACCCATTCTACTAGAAAGGTGGGTTCATCCTGGGCAGCTGGTCGGGGAATCTCGGCATTGCAACTTTGCCGAGCAGCTATTTAGTAAACACTTTTGCTAAGTTTTACAAGTTTGATACCTTGGCCGATGATAACTTCAAGTTGGGTAATTCGGTGCTGCAGAGTCGTACGCACTCTTCCACCCGTTCAAGAGCTTTGGTATAACCCCATGGTTCTTAATGTGACCCCAGCATCCTCTAGGTCGTATGAGAAAATAGGATTTTAATACCTACCGGTAAATCCTTTTCTCTTAGTCTGTAGAGGATGCTGGGCACCCGTCCCAGTCCATACTGTGTCTGCAGTTATTACTTGTGGTTATACACATGTTGTGTTATGGTTCTGGTCAGCTTTTTGCTGCAATTATTCATGCCGTTGGCTTGTGTTCTGTTGAATGCCACGTTCTGCGGCATGCTTAAGGTGTGAGCTGGTAAGATGCTCACCTTAGTTTAACAATAAATCCTTTCCTCGAAATGTCCGTCTCCATGGGCACAGTTCCTATAACTGGAGTCTGGAGGAGGGGCATAGAGGGAGGAGCCAGTTCACACCCTTTGATAGTCTTAAAGTGCCCATGTCTCTTGCGGATCCCGTCTATACCCCATGGTTCTTAATGTGACCCCAGCATCCTCTACGGACTAAGAGAAAAGGATGCCCTTGCGCACTATCCTGACTTCTCCTCCCGTCTGCTTACTTTGTGCCTTCCAACGCACAATGCAAACTACAGGTGGTGCTGCAGGGCCCACACCCTTTTACTTGCCTTACAGAACAGCTCTGGAGCTGTTACAGTGCCCAGCTGCTGCAAGAAATCAGCTTGAATGCTTCAGGGGATGGGGCATGGCCAACATGAGCCCCACACCAAAGGAGGGTGGGGGTGTTTAATGAGAACTAGGGGTCATCCAAGCACTGCAAAAGGCCGCCATGCCCTGCACGCCCCTTTTCTCTTTTAATGGCAGATGAGGGTTCCAGCCAACTTTGGCCCACTGCTTGAATAACATCACTGTATGCAAATCCGTCTGCTGCAGACCTTCCCCCAGGAAGGCTTGTACTAGATGTTGCATATGGTTTGATATTTGATGGTGCTTCAGTATTAGGCAGCCTTCCGCCCTCCCATGTTCATCTGAAAAGATGTGGTCTCCCTGCAGTTGTTGTCCCCAGACGAGAGTTCCCTTGTGCTTCCTCAGTTGAATCTCCTTAACTTGACGGGGGAGGGGCTGCCCGAGCAGCCACCCTCCCCAGCCCTATCCCAACTCATACTTATTTTGCATATGTGATCTCTTGATCATGAAGATTGTTCTCACAGGGTGAGGTTCATCCATTATATTTTAAAATAGGAAGGTACAAATTACATATTTGAATTGCATTTATGTGCTGGATTCAAATGTCCCCCCCCCCCCCCTTCCTTTCTCAATTGTGCCCGTCAGCAGCTATTCTAAGGTTGCTGCCAATGGGTGTGACACATTAATTTCTTCTGTGGGGTACACTGGACTCCACAAGGATTCACATTGGGGTGTAGAGTAGGATCTTGATCTGAGGCACCAACCGGCTCAAAGCTTTTGACTGTTCCCAAGATGCTCAGTGCATTCTCCTCTATAACCCCGCTTCCATGAACAGGGAGCTCAGTTTGTAGTTGGTGCCTTCAGTAGCAGGCCACTTAACAGGGGCCTGCCTCAGGCAGCCTATTCTTAGCTATAAATTTTGACAAGAAAAGAAGAACTTGTTTTATGAGAATCTACAAGGGCTGCAGCAGGCTAGGTCTAATAGACATCTTTACTGCAGCTTCATCACTCCCAGCGGCGCTGTATACTCCCGTGCCCTGGTTGCTGGGTCACTGCAGCGGAGGGTCCGGTTTCATCCTAAGGTCAGTCACACACACACCACCCTTCCGGATCACGAGGCCGCTGATGAAGGGGAGCGTGGCCGTAGGGGGTGGACCGTGTGCGCACTGGCGTGGACACTGATTACTGGGCAGCCGCTCCACTAGCCACCAGGTACAGTTAAGGAGCACAGGTCTGGGGGTTTTTCTCCTATATTAACCCAATTTTGTACTGCCCGCAGCGCATTGTGATAGGTAATAGGGCCTGATTCAGGTTGGATTGCAATCACAATAAGCGATCCAACTGCAAAAATTGCTAAGAGCATACGCATGTGCCTGCATTTTCTGCGGCACCCCGCAGAGAATGCGATCGCCTCTGCCTGTCAATCGGGGCGGGGGGGGATAGGTGGGTCAGCAACACTCCATTTCCAAGTCAGGGATGGAGCGGTGCGGGGGCAAGGCTTCAAAATGGGGTCTGCAACGGAGTAGACACAGGGGGCGTGGTCACAGCGGCTGTATGACATCACATTCAGCCGCTGTGATCACAAAAATGGTGGCGGCTTCCTGCGCGCACATACAGTCTGCACCAGCAGGAGGCTACACCATTTTTTATGATCACGCTGAACTGCAGTGCGACTGCAATTACAGCATGGTCAAGAAGGGAGGCGTCATGCTGGGTGGCCATGCCCTTTCACTGTGCAGGAGCCAGCACCGCTCACACACTAGTCCCCGGGTGCAGCCCCCAACCCCCGGGACACCCGGAGCAACAAAATGTAGATTCAGGCCACCAGGCCACGCCCCTACCTATGAAACCATGCCTCCTTTTTACCATTGCGCTGCTTATCTGCGCGTACTGCATTACAATCTCCCTCGCCACCTCTCTGGGTGTCACCAGTGATAGTGACACCTCTGCCATGCTTGTAGCAGCTGGTCCTAAGATCTACGCCTCAAGCCCTGAGTGTTTGCCCTTGTGACTTGTTGATCATCATAGCGAAGCAGATGCTTACAGAAAACTGCAGGGGCTTAGATTGAAAATAAAAAAATTGATTGGTATAAGGTAGAGAGGAGCGGGTTCGGTTCTCCGAGAACCGAATTCCCCACGAACTCCACGTGGTTTACACTGGTCCGAGGCAGGCTCGGTTGTTCCCGCCTGACTCGCAAAACCTGAACAAGGGAAAATGTCATCATCCCGCTGTCGGATTCTCGCGAGATTCGGATTCCATATAAAGAGCTGCGCGTTGCCGCCATTTTTACTCGTGCATTGAAGAGAGAGCGGAATGGACGTGGCTATGTTCTCTCAGTGGAAATCTCAATATCAGTGCTCAGTATCAGTGGTTACTTATTGCTGCTCAGTAATACTAGTAGTGTGTCTCTCCTGCTCAGTGTCAGTTCTCAGTAGTATCCTCATCAGTGCTCAGTATCACTGCTCATTGTCTTGTGCTGCATTGTGGTGCTCAGCATACTACAGTACATTACTAATAGTCCAGTGCTGCATCTTGCTGCTCAGTGTCAGTTCTAGTATCCTCATCAGTGCTCACTATCACTGTTCATTGCATTTTGGTTTTCTGTATACTACAGTAACATAGTAATATAGTAACATATAGTAACATAGTTTTTGAGGTTGAATAGAGGCAAATTGCCCATCGTGTTCAACCTGTTTTAAGTTGTGATGATTCTACATACTTGCTGAATAATGTTTTATGACTAGTTAGCTACTATAACTCATGTTACCCCCGGATTAACCATGTTGATATTTTAAGTATTATAACCTTAGATAGCTTTTTCATTCAGAAATGTATCCATTCCTTTTTTAAATCCAATTACAGAGTCCGCCATTACCACCTTCCCTGGCAGGGAATTCCACATCCTGATTGCCCTAACAGTGAAGATCATAGTATCTCACCTGGCAGGTAAGTAGGAGTTGGGCTAGAGCTGTGGAGGATTGCTGCTCGGGCACCCCCTGTCAAGTGAAGGAGATCCAACTGAGGCAGCACAAGGGAACTCTCGAAAGAAGAACAAGGCTAGAGGAAGATCTGAGACAAAGAAATCTGACTTTTACCAGAGCTGACCAGAGGAAAGCACAAACACAGTCCCCCACTACCACAAATAATGCAGTCGAGTTTCCCACATTGGGGAAATCACAGGGGTCAGCATACCCAGAATGCAATGAATGAACCTCACCCTGGGAGAACAATCTTCATGACCATGGTATCTCCTGTGCAAAATAAGTATGATTTGGGATAGGGCTGGGGAGGGCCGCTGCTCAGGCACATCTCTGTCAAGTAAAGGAGATTCAACTGAGGCAGCACAAGGGAACTCTCATCTGGGGACAACAACTGCAGGGAGAACACATATTTTCAGATGAAAATCTTGGTCATGCTCTGGTTTCTCTTCAGAACGAACAAATCTTTCGCCTTTTACTAAAGATTTCCGTGGAGAGGAGCAAAACTGAGTTTTACCTCAATTTTTGCATGCCCCATCTTTTTGGATTTTCTTTTATCGGTTTAAAGATAGAATGAGTGTGCTTTAATGAAAGCTCATTTGCATAGAAATTACAGTAAATGTTTGTTTCTTTTCAAACAGAACTTTCTTGACCATGCTACTTGCTTGAAAGATCTGGGAGCACATGGAATACAGTACAAACCATGCTTATAGCAAGGAGAAGCCAGGTGAGAAATCTGCTTTCTTTCAAATTGGGCGCTCACTTTGATCTGAATGAGGACTGCTGGCATGGCACTCAGGCGACAGGTGGAATCTTGGTCATGCTCTGGTTTCTCTTCAGAATGAACAAATCTTTCGCCATTTATTAAAGATTTCCGTGGAGAGGAGCAAAACTGAGTTTTATCTCAATTTTTGCATGCCCCATATTATTGGGGTTTCTTTTATCAGTTTAAGGACAGAATGAGTGTGCTTTCTTGTTGGCTTTAATGTAAGTTTATTTGTATAACAATGACAGTAAATGTCTGTTTCTTTTCAAACAGAACTTTCTTGACCATGCTACTTGCTTGAAAGATCTGGGAGCACATGGAAAAGAGTACAAACCATGCTTATAGCAAGGGGAAGCCTGGTGAGAAATCTGCTTTCTTTCTTTCAAATTGGGTGCTCACTTTGAGCTGAATGAGGACTGCTGGCATGGCACTCAGGCGACAGGTGGAATCTTGGTCATGCTCTGGTTTCTCTTCAGAACGAACAAATCTTTCGCCTTTTACTAAAGATTTCCGTGGAGAGGAGCAAAACTGAGTTTTATCTCAAATTTTGCATTCCCCATCTTATTGGGGTTTTATTTTATCTGTTTAAAGATAGAACGAGTGTGCTTTAATGTAAGCTCATTTGCATAGAAATGACAGTAAATGTTTGTTTCTTTTCAAACAGAACTTTCTTGACTATACTAATTGCTTGAAAGATCTGGGAACACATGGAAAAGAGTACAAACCATGTTTATAGCTAGGGGAAGCCTGGTGAGAAATCTGCTATCTTTCTTTCAAATTGGGTGCTCACTTTGAGCTCAATGAGAACTGCTGGCATGGCACTCAGGCGACAGGTGGAATCTTGGTCATGCTCTGGTTTCTCTTCAGAACTAACAAATATTTCGCCTTTTATTAAAGATTTCCGTGGAGAGGAGCAAAACTGAGTTTTATCTCAATTTTTGCATGCCCCATATTATTGGGGTTTCTTTTATCAGTTTAAAGACAGAACGAGTGTGCTTTCTTGTTAGCTTTAATGTAAGTTGCCATAGATGCAGTGAAACACACGTGTAGGGCACGGCGAGTCCGCGTGTATTTGACTCATGTGAAATGTTATAAAACAAAAATATATGATTATGATGTTAGCTGTTAGTCTCCACTAATAGGGAATAGAAGCTGAGCTATAAGAAAGGAATACACTAGATATGATGTCACTTAGCAGATACAATGTCTAAAGTGCATACAGATAGCTACTAATAACTCTTGATAAGAAAGTATATCAGTGTGGGTATATTTATATGATGGGATATTGGGACTAGTGAATATATATCACTCCTGCTGTCCAGATTGGCAATAACCAGACAATTATGATAAGAGTAGAGATGTCACATGGGCTGCTATAGATATTAATTTAATGCTGTATGTGTCATTTGTTACAAATGGATACATTTTCTATGAGTCAGCCTAGCAGCTGCATGTTCTAACAGAACACTATCCTCACACAGAATCTGCTAACCTTGAGATAACTAAATGACAGTGTGTAACAGTCTCTTTACTATAAGACTGTTACAAAGTAATATATATATTTGAAGTCAGTCTAGCAGCTGTGTGTTCCAGCAGTTTATAAGACAAAGAAAATCTCCTATTGTGGAATCTAGACACATGGGACTGCTGGCCTGTGTCATACTATTTCTATGTAATACCAGTAACATGTATATAACTGTTACATAATTGTTACAAATGGATAAATCTTTGAGTCAGCCTAGCAGCTGCATGTCCTAACAGGACACCATAAATCCTTTACAGTGTAACAAATTGATTGGTAACACTTAAAGGCTGGAGAGCAGTTATATGCCTTACTAGCATACTCAATATACCACATTATTACACCAGTTACCACGATTATTGACAGCGCATTTGATATATTATATTACCCTCACACTGAGTCTGTTTACCTTTAGATAACTAAGTGACCGAATATGTAACAGTTTCTCTATCATAAGACTGTTACAAAGTGAGATAGATATATTTGGAAGTCAGTCAAACAGCTGTGTGTTTCAGCGGTTTATAAGAAAATTCCTCATTGTGGAATCTGGACCACTAAGGGTTATTATATATATAGCACATGGAATTGCCACATCTCCCTATATGATAATTTCATTACACTGTAACATAATAAGAATTAACTCTTTAACAGTGTAAATAGAGAGTAATGAATCTCTGACACATGGAATATATTATTTCTTAGATGAATTGGATAAACCATTATGACAGACACTTTGCTTCCTAATAAGAATTGAGGTGGCTATACCTCTAAGGAAAGCATTATTGCCTACGCCTAGATCAGATTAAATAAGATCTGGCTGAATATATGAAGGAAGGTTGCTATTTATATGAGAATTGGAATTGCTATATTCCTTAAGGCAACCCCACCGATTGATATATGTTGTCAATTAAGTATATCTGAACGGCTATATCTGGACCAGATTTAATAAGATCTGGCTGATTATATGAAGGAGGGCTGCTATTTATATTGGAATTGCCATATTCCTTAAGGCAACCGCACCTGTTGGTATATCTCGCCAATTAACTATATCTAAACAGCTAAATTAAAGCTATTCATCATTTTTTTAGTTTGGATATTAATAAATATGATCTTTCCATGATGCATAGAGATTTCCCTATCAAGTGATTCCTTATCCGATATAGAAAGCTATCCCCCTGTGGTATTGAATTTAGGAATATAGTCTTAGGGGACACAGAGAAATAAGTGATCCCCATCTACCTAAGCACCCCACAAATTGGAGGTTAGCTTACCGGTTATACTCAATCACCCCCACAAATTCGCCAATGGGGATGGCTTCCCGGGAGGTAACCCCTATTGAGTGAAGGGAGTATATAGGATACGACCCAGTGGTACCTGACGACATAGATACTAACAGCTATTTAATAACATTACGCTAGAAAGTGATTATTAGCAACATATATATCTATATAAACAACCCCGCCAGGGTTGTGCCTTCAAAAATAATCACACACGGACACGCTTTTTAAACCTTTTTTTCACATCTCTTTATTCTTCTTATGCACATGTATGTTAGTTCTGTGATTTTAACCTTTATGTTTCACTGCAGTTTGGGATAATAATATTAATATTTATCCAATTTTAATACATACTTAATAAAGGTTATATTTTATGATTCATTCATTCTGTCCAGTGCGTCAACAGTGCAGATTTCTTCTTGTTTTTTCTCCCAAATTCTATAACAATGACAGTAAATGTTGTTTCTTTTCAAACAGAACTTTCTTGACCATGCTACTTGCTTGAAAGATCTGGGAGCACATGGAAAACAGTACAAACCATGCAGTATCACAAGAGCCTTTATTTGATCTTTCATGAAGATAGAGCAGAATTGAGGACACGTCAACAATTTCTGCCGAAGGTGGTTCATCTTTCCACATGGTGCCTTTGGCCACTGACACCTTCGTTGAGTCAAAGTCTCTGGCTGTGGTCAGAACTTTGAAAATTTATGTCACCAGAACGGTTCAGATTAGGAAAACAGAGGCTCTGTTTGTCCTGTATGCTCCCAACAGGATTGGGTGTCCTGCTTCCATGTAGACCATTATGCGCTGGATCTGTGGTAAGATTCAGCATGCTCATTCCATGGCAGGATTGCCGTTACTGAATTAGGTGAAGACCCATTCTACTAGAAAGGTGGGTTCATCCTGGGCAGCTGGTCGGGAAGTCTCGGCATTGCAACTTTGCCGAGCAGCTATTTAGTAAACACTTTTGCTAAGTTTTACAAGTTTGATACCTTGGCTGATGATAACCTCAAGTTGGGTCATTCGGTGCTGCAGAGTCGTACGCACTCTCCCACCCGTTCAAGAGCTTTGGTATAACCCCATGGTTCTTAATGTGACCCCAGCATCCTCTAGGTCGTATGAGAAAATAGGATTTTAATACCTACCGGTAAATCCTTTTCTCTTAGTCCGTAGAGGATGCTGGGCACCCGTCCCAGTCCATACTGTGTCTGCAGTTATTACTTGTGGTTATACACATGTTATGTTATGGTTCTGGTCAGCTTTTTGCTGCAATTGTTCATGCCGTTGGCTTGTGTTCTGTTGAATGCCACGTTCTGCGGCATGCTTAAGGTGTGAGCTGGTAAGATGCTCACCTTAGTTTAACAATAAATCCTTTCCTCGAAATGTCCGTCTCCCTGGGCACAGTTCCTATAACTGGAGTCTGGAGGAGGGGCATAGAGGGAGGAGCCAGTTCACACCCTTTGAAAGTCTTAAAGTGCCCATGTCTCTTGCGGATCCCGTCTATACCCCATGGTTCTTAATGTGACCCCAGCATCCTCTACGGACTAAGAGAAAAGGATGCCCTTGCGCACTATCCTGACTTCTCCTCCCGTCTGCTTACTTTGTGCCTTCCAACGCACAATGCGAACTACAGGTGGTGCTGCAGGGCCCACACCCTTTTACTTGCCTTACAGAACAGCTCTGGAGCTGTTACAGTGCCCAGCTGCTGCAAGAAATCAGCTTGAATGCTTCAGGGGATGGGGCATGGCCAACATGAGCCCCACACCAAAGGAGGGTGGGGGTGTTTAATGCGAACTAGGGGTCATCCAAGCACCGCAAAAGGCCGCCATGCCCTGCATGCCCCTTTTCTCTTTTCATATGCAGATGAGGGTTCCAGCCAACTTTGGCCCACATCTTGGATGACATCACCGTATGCAAATCCGTCTTCTGCAGACCTTCCCCCAGGAATGCTTGTACTAGTTGTTGCATATGGTTTGATATTTGATGGTGCTTCAATATTAGGCAGCCTTCCACCCTCCCATGTTCATCTGAACAGATGTGGTCTCCCTGCAGTTGTTGTCCCCAGACGAGAGTTCCCTTGTGCGTCCTCAGTTGAATCTCCTTAACTTGACGGGGGAGGGGCTGCCCGAGCAGCCACCCTCCCCAGCCCTATCCCAACTCATACTTATTTTGCATATGAGATCTCTTGATCATGAAGATTGTTCTCACAGGGTGAGGTTCATCCATTATATTTTAAAATAGGAAGGTACAAATTACATATTTGAATTGCATCTATGTGCTGGATTCAAATGTCCCCCCCCCCCCCCCTTCCTTTCTCAATTGTGCCCGTCAGCAGCTATTCTAAGGTTGCTGCCAATGGGTGTGACACATTAATTTCTTCTGTGGGGTACACTGGACTCCACAAGGATTCACATTGGGGTGTAGAGTAGGATCTTGATCTGAGGCACCAACCGGCTCAAAGCTTTTGACTGTTCCCAAGATGCTCAGCGCATCCTCCTCTATAACCCCGCTTCCATGAACAGGGAGCTCAGTTTGTAGTTGGTGCCTTCAGTAGCAGGCCACTTAACAGGGGCCTGCCTCAGGCAGCCTATTCTTAGCTATAAATTTTGACAAGAAAAGAAGAACTTGTTTTATGAGAATCTACAAGGGCTGCAGCAGGCTAGGTCTAATAGACATCTTTACTGCAGCTTCATCACTCCCAGCGGCGCTGTATACTCCCGTGCCCTGGTTGCTGGGTCACTGCAGCGGAGGCTCCAGTTTCTTCCTAAGGTCAGTCACACACACACCGCCCTTCCGGATCACGAGGCCGCTGATGAAGGGGAGCGTGGCCGTAGGGGGTGGACCGTGTGCGCACTGGCGTGGACACTGATTACTGGGCAGCCGCTCCACTAGCCACCAGGTACAGTTAAGGAGCACAGGTCTGGGAGTTTTACTCCTATATTAACCCAATTTTGTACTGCCCGCAGCGCATTGTGATAGGTAATAGGGCCTGATTCAGGTTGGAATGCAATCACAATAAGCGATCCAACTGCAAAAATTGCTAACAGCATACGCATGTGCCTGCATTTTCTGCGGCACCCCGCAGAGAATGCGATCGCCTCTGCCTGTCAATCGGGGCGGGGGGGGGAGAGGGGGGTCAGCAACACTCCATTTCCAAGTCAGGGATGGAGCGGTGCGGGGGCAAGGCTTCAAAATGGGGTCTGCAACGGAGGAGACACAGGGGGCGTGGTCACAGCGGCTGTATGACATCACATTCAGCCGCTGTGATCACAAAAATGGTGGCGGCTTCCTGCGCGCACATACAGTTTGCACCAGCAGGAGGCTACACCATTTTTTATGATCACGCTGAACTGCAGTGCGACTGCAATTACAGCATGGTCAAGAATGGAGGCGTCATGCTGGGTGGCCATGCCCTGTCACTGTGCAGGAGCCAGCACCGCACACACACTAGTCCCCGGGTGCAGCCCCCAACCCCCGGGACACCCGGAGCAACAAAATGTAGATTCAGGCCACCAGGCCACGCCCCTACCTATGAAACCATGCCTCCTTTTTACCATTGCGCTGCTTATCTGCGCGCACTGCATTACAATCTCCTTCGCCACCTCTCTGGGTGTCACCAGTGATAGTGACACCTCTGCCATGCTTGTAGCAGCTGGTCCTAAGATCTACGCCTCAAGCCCTGAGTGTTTGCCCTTGTGACTTGTTGATCATCATAGCGAAGCAGATGCTTACAGAAAACTGCAGGGGCTTAGATTGAAAATAAAAAAATTGATGGGTATAAGGTAGAGAGGAGCGGGTTCGGTTCTCCGAGAACCGAATTCCCGACGAACTCCATGTGGTTTACACTGGTCCGAGGCAGGCTCGGTTGTTCCCGCCTGACTCGGAAAACCTGAACAAGGGAAAATGTCATCATCCCGCTGTCGGATTCTCTCGAGATTCGGATTCCATATAAAGAGCTGCGCGTTGCCGCCATTTTTACTCGTGCATTGAAGAGAGAGCGGAGAGGACGTGGCTATGTTCTCTCAGTGGAAATCTCAATATCAGTGCTCAGTATCAGTGGTTACTTATTGCTGCTCAGTAATACTAGTAGTGTGTCTCTCCTGCTCAGTGTCAGTTCTCAGTAGTATCCTCATCAGTGCTCAGTATCACTGCTCATTGTCTTGTGCTGCATTGTGGTGCTCAGCATACTACAGTACATTACTAATAGTCCAGTGCTGCATCTTGCTGCTCAGTGTCAGTTCTAGTATCCTCATCAGTGCTCACTATCACTGCTCATTACATTGTGGTGTTCTGTATACTACAGTAACATAGTAATATAGTAACATATAGTAACATAGTTTTTGAGGTTGAATAGAGGCAAATTGCCCATCGTGTTCAACCTGTTTTAAGTTGTGATGATTCTACATACTTGCTGAATAATGTTTTATGACTAGTTAGCTACTATAACTCATGTTACCCCCGGATTAACCATGTTGATATTTTAAGTATTATAACCTTGGATAGCTTTTTCATTCAGAAATGTATCCATTCCTTTTTTAAATCCAATTACAGAGTCCGCCATTACCACCTTCCCTGGCAGGGAATTCCACATCCTGATTGCCCTAACAGTGAACATCATAGTATCTCACCTGGCAGGTAAGTAGGAGTTGGGCTAGAGCTGTGGAGGATTGCTGCTCGGGCACCCCCTGTCAAGTGAAGGAGATCCAACTGAGGCAGCACAAGGGAACTCTCGAAAGAAGAACAAGGCTAGAGGAAGATCTGAGACAAAGAAATCTGACTTTTACCAGAGCTGACCAGAGGAAAGCACAAACGCAGTCCCCCACTACCACAAATAATGCAGTCGAGTTTCCCACATTTGGGGAAATCACAGGGGTCAGCATACCCAGAGTGCAATGAATGAACCTCACCCTGGGAGAACAATCTTCATGACCATGGTATCTCCTATGCAAAATAAGTATGATTTGGGATAGGGCTGGGGAGGGCCGCTGCTCAGGCACATCTCTGTCAAGTAAAGGAGATTCAACTGAGGCAACACAAGGGAACTCTCATCTGGGGACAACAACTGCAGGGAGAACACATATTTTCAGATGAACATGGGAGGGCAGAAGGCTGCCTAACACTGAAGCACCCCCAAACAACAAACCAAATGCAACTACTAGTGCAAGCATTCCTTGGGGAAGGCCTGCAGCAGATGGATTTGCATATGGTGATGTCATCCAAGCAGTGGGTCAAAGTTGGCTTCAACCCTCGTCTGCATATGAAAATAAAAAAGGGGTGTGCAGGGCATGGCGGCCTTTTGCGGCGCTTGGATGACCCCTAGTTTGCATTAAACACCTCCACCTTCCTTCGGTGTGGGGCTCATGTTGGCTATGCCCCAGCCCCTGAAGCATTCAAGCTGATTTCTTGCTGCAGCTGGGCACTGTAACAGCTCCAGAGCTGCTCTGTAAAGCAAGTAAAAGGGTGTGGGCCCTGCAGCACTACCTGTAGTTTGCATTGTGCGTTGGAAGGCACAAAGTAAGCAGACGGGAGAAGTCAGGATAGTGCACAAGGGCATAGAAGGGAGCGGCTCAAGAAAAGAGAAGTGGAAACAGACAGCAAACTAGGCTGGAGAGAGACCTGAGACAAAGAGATCTGAATTATACGAGAGCCGACCAGAGGAAACACAAATTATGTAATCAAGTGTCCCACATTTGGGGAAATCGTAGGAGCAGCACACCCAGAGTGCATTGGGTGAGCCTTGCCCTGGGAGAAGCACCTTCCTGATCATAGTATCTCACCTGGCAGGTAAGTAGGAGTTGGGCTAGAGCTGGGGAGGGTCGCTGTTCGGGCACCCCCCTGTCAAGTGAAGGAGATCCAACTGAGGCAGCACAAGGAAACTCTCGAAAAAAGAACAAGGCTAGAGGAAGATCTGAGACAAAGAAATCTGACTTTTACCAGAGCTGACCAGAGGAAAGCACAAACACAGTCCCCCACTACCACAAATAATGCAGTCGAGTTTCCCACATTTGGGGAAATGACAGGGGTCAGCATACCCAGAATGCAATGAATGAACCTCACCCTGGGAGAACAATCTTCATGACAATGGTATCTCCTATGCAAAATAAGTATGATTTGGGATAGGGCTGGGGAGGGCCGCTGCTCAGGCACATCCCTGTCAAGTAAAGGAGATTCAACTGAGGCAGCACAAGGGAACTCTCATCTGGGGACAACAACTGCAGGGAGAACACATATTTTCAGATGAACATGGGAGAGCAGAAGGCTGCCTAATACTGAAGCACCCCCAAACAACAAACCAAATGCAACAACTAGTACAAGCATTCCTGGGAAAAGGTCTGCAGAAGACGGATTTGCATACGGTGATGTCATCCAAGCAGTGGGCCAAAGTTGGCTGGAACCCTCATCTGCATATGAAAAGAGAAAAGGGGTATGCAGGGCATGGCGGCCTTTTGCGGCGCTTGGATGACCCTTAGTTCACATTAAACACCTCCACCCTCCGTCGGTGTGGGGCTCATGTTGGCTATGCCCCAGCCCCTGAAGCATTCAAGCTGATTTCTTGCAGCAGCTGGGCACTGTAACAGCTCCAGAGCTGCTCTGTAAGGCAAGTAAAAGGGTGTTGGCCCTGCAGCACTACCTGTAGTTTGCATTGTGCGTTGGAAGGCACAAAGTAAGCAGACAGGAGAAGTCAGGAGAGTGCACAAGGGCAAGGGCAGGGGCTCAAGAAAAGAAAAGTGGAAACAGACAGCAAACTAGGCTGGAGAGAGACCTGAGACAAAGAGATCTGAATTATACGAGTAGCCGACCAGAGGAAACACAAATTATGTAGTCAAGTGTCCCACATTTGGGGAAATCGTAGGAGCAGCACACCCAGAGTGCAATGGGTGAGCCTTGCCCTGGGAGAAGCACCTTCCTGATCATAGTATCTCACCTGGCAGGTAAGTAGGAGTTGGGCTAGAGCTGGGGAGGGTCGCTGCTCGGGCACCCCCCTGTCAAGTGAAGGAAATCCAACTGAGGCAGCACAAGGAAACTCTCAAAAAAAGAACAAGGCTAGAGGAAGATCTGAGACAAAGAAATCTGACTTTTACCAGAGCTGACCAGAGGAAAGCACAAACACAGTCCCCCACTACCACAAATAATGCAGTCGAGTTTCCCACATTTGGGGAAATCACAGGGGTCAGCATACCCAGAATGCAATGAATGAACCTCACCCTGGAAGAACAATCTTCATGACCATGGTATCTCCTATGCAAAATAAGTATGATTTGGGATAGGGCTGGGGATGGCCGCTGCTCAGGCACATCTCTGTCAAGTAAAGGAGATTCAACTGAGGCAGCACAAGAGAACTCTCATCTGGGGACAACAACTGCAGGGAGAACACATATTTTCAGATGAACATGGGAGAGCAGAAGGCTGCCTAATACTGAAGCACCCCAAACAACAAACCAAATGCAACAACTAGTACAAGCATTCCTGGGGGAAGGTCTGCAGAAGACGTATTTGCATACGGTGATGTCATCCAAGCAGTGGGCCAAAGTTGGCTGGAACCCTCATCTGCATATGAAAAGAGAAAAGGGGTATGCAGGGCATGGCGGCCTTTTGCGGCGCTTGGATGACCCTTAGTTCGCATTAAACACCTCCACCCTCCGTCGGTGTGGGGCTCATGTTGGCTATGCCCCAGCCCCTGAAGCATTCAAGCTGATTTCTTGCAGCAGCTGGGCACTGTAACAGCTCCAGAGCTGCTCTGAAAGGCAAGTAAAAGGGTGTGGGCCCTGCAGCACTACCTGTAGTTTGCATTGTGCGTTGGAAGGCACAAAGTAAGCAGACAGGAGAAGTCAGGAGAGTGCACAAGGGCATAGAAGGCAGCGGCTCAAGAAAAGAGAAGTGGAAACAGACAGCAAACTAGGCTGGAGAGAGACCTGAGACAAAGAGATCTGAATTATACGAGAGCCGACCAGGGGAAACGCAAATTATGCAGTCAAGTTTCCCACATTTGGGGAAATCGCAGGAGCAGCACACCCAGAGTGCAATGGGTGAGCCTTGCCCTGGGAGAAGCACCTTCATGATCATAGTATCTCACCTGGCAGTTATGTAGGAGTTGGGCTAGAGCTGGGGAGGGTCGCTGCTCGGGTACCCCCCTGTCAAGTGAAGGAGATCAAACTGAGGCAGCACAATGGAACTCTCGAAAGAAGAACAAGGCTAGAGGAAGATCTGAGACAAAGAAATCTGACTTTTACCAGAGCTGACCAGAGGAAAACACAAACACAGTCCCCCACTACCACAAATAATGCAGTTGAGTTTCCCACATTTGGGGAAATCACAGGGGTCAGCATACCCAGAATGCAATGAATGAACCTCACCCTGGGAGAACAATCTTTATGACCATGGTATCTCCTATGCAAAATAAGTATGATTTGGGATAGGGCTGGGGAGGGCCGCTGCTCAGGCACATCTCTGTCAAGTAAAGGAGATTCAACTGAGGCAGCACAAGGGAACTCTCATCTGGGGACAACAACTGCCGGGAGAACACATATTTTCAGATGAACATGGGAGGGCAGAAGGCTGCCTAATACTGAAGCACCCCCAAACAACAAACCAAATGCAACAACTAGTACAAGCATTCCTGGGGGAAGGTCTGCAGAAGACGGATTTGCATACAGTGATGTCATCCAAGCAGTGGGCCAAAGTTGGCTGGAACCCTCATCTGCATATGAAAAGAGAAAAGGGGTATGCAGGGCATGGCGGCCTTTTGCGGCGCTTGGATGACCCTTAGTTCGCATTAAACACCCCCACCCTACTTCGGTGTGGGGCTCATGTTGGCCATGCCCCAGCCCCTGAAGCATTCAAGCTGATTTCTTGCAGCAGCTTGGCACTGTAACAGCTCCAGAGCTGCTCTGTAAGGCAAGTAAAAGGGTGTGGGCCCTGCAGCACTACCTGTAGTTTGCATTGTGCATCGGAAGGCACAAAGTAAGCAGACAGGAGGAGAAGTCAGGATAGTGCACAAGGGTATAGAAGGGAGGGGCTCAAGAAAAAAGAAGTGGAAACAGACAGCAAACTAGGCTGGAGAGAGACCTGAGACAAAGAGATCTGAATTATATGAGAGCCGACTAGGGGAAACACAAATTATGCAATCAAGTTTCCCATATTTGGGGAAATCGCAGGGGCAGCACACCCAGAGTGCAATGGGTGAGCCTTGCCCAGGGAGAAGCAACTTCATGATCATAGTATCTCACCTGGCAGGTAAGTAGGAGTTGGGCTAGAGCTGGGGAGGGTCGCTGCTCGGGCACCCCCCTGTCAAGTGAAGGAGATCCAACTGAGGCAGCACAAGGGAACTCTTGAAAGAAGAACAAGGCTAGAGGAAGATCTGAGACAAAGAAATCTGACTTTTACCAGAGCTGACCAGAGGAAAGCACAAACACAGTCCCCCACTACCACAAATAATGCAGTTGAGTTTCCCACATTTGGGGAAATCACAGAGGTCAGCATACCCAGAACGCAATGAATGAACCTAACCCTGGGAGAACAATCTTCATGACCATGGTATCTCCTATGCAAAATAAGTATGATTTGGGATAGGGCTGGGGAGGGCCGCTGCTCAGGCACATCTCTGTCAAGTAAAGGAGATTCAACTGAGGCAGCACAAGGGAACTCTCATCTGGGGACAACAACTGCAGGGAGAACACATATTTTCAGATGAACATGGGAGGGCAGAAGGCTGCCTAATACTGAAGCACCCCCAAACAACAAACCAAATGCAACAACTAGTGCAAGCATTCCTGGGGGAAGGCCTGCCGCAGATGGATTTGCATATGGTGATGTCATCCAAGCAGTGGGTCAAAGTTGGCTTCAACCCTCGTCTGCATATGAAAAGAGAAAAGGGGCATGCAGGGCATGGCGGCCTTTTGCGGCGCTTGGCTGACCCCTAGTTTGCATTAAACACCTCCACCCTCCGTCGGTGTGGGGCTCATGTTGGCTATGCCCCAGCCCCTGAAGCATTCAAGCTGATTTCTTGCTGCAGCTGGGCACTGTAACAGCTCCAGAGCTGCTCTGTAAGGCAAGTAAAAGGGTGTGGGCCCTGCAGCACTACCTGTAGTTTGCATTGTGCGTTGGAAGGCACAAAGTAAGCAGACAGGAGAAGTCTGGAGAGTGCACAAGGGCATAGAAGGCAGCGGCTCAAGAAAAGAGAAGTGGAAACAGACAGCAAACTAGGCTGGAGAGAGACCTGAGACAAAGAGATCTGAATTATACGAGAGCCGACCAGGGGAAACACAAATTATGCAGTCAAGTTTCCCACAGGAGTATATAGGATACGACCCAGTGGTACCTGACGACATAGATACTAACAGCTATTTAATAACATTACGCTAGAAAGTGATTATTAGCAACATATATATCTATATAAACAACCCCGCCAGGGTTGTGCCTTCAAAAATAATCACACACGGACACGCTTTTTAAACCTTTTTTTCACATCTCTTTATTCTTCTTATGCACATGTATGTTAGTTCTGTGATTTTAACCTTTATGTTTCACTGCAGTTTGGGATAATAATATTAATATTTATCCAATTTTAATACATACTTAATAAAGGTTATATTTTATGATTCATTCATTCTGTCCAGTGCGTCAACAGTGCAGATTTCTTCTTGTTTTTTCTCCCAAATTCTATAACAATGACAGTAAATGTTGTTTCTTTTCAAACAGAACTTTCTTGACCATGCTTCTTGCTTGAAAGATCTGGGAGCACATGGAAAACAGTACAAACCATGCAGTATCACAAGAGCCTTTATTTGATATTTCATGAAGATAGAGCAGAATTGAGGACACGTCAACTATTTCTGCCGAAGGTGGTTCATCTTTCCACATGGTGCCTTTGGCCACTGACACCTTCGTTGAGTCAAAGTCTCTGGCTGTGGTCAGAACTTTGAAAATTTATGTCACCAGAACGGTTCAGATTAGGAAAACAGAGGCTCTGTTTGTCCTGTATGCTCCCAACAGGATTGGGTGTCCTGCTTCCATGTAGACAATTATGCGCTGGATCTGTGGTAAGATTCAGCATGCTCATTCCACGGCAGGATTGCCGTTACTGAATTAGGTGAAGACCCATTCTACTAGAAAGGTGGGTTCATCCTGGGCAGCTGGTCGGGGAGTCTCGGCATTGCAACTTTGCCGAGCAGCTATTTAGTAAACACTTTTGCTAAGTTTTACAAGTTTTAGAGTAAAGGAGATTCAACTGAGGCAGCACAAGGGAACTCTCATCTGGGGACAACAACTGCAGTGAGAACACATATTTTCAGATGAACATGGGAGGGCAGAAGGCTGCCTAATACTGAAGCACCCCCAAACAACAAACCAAATGCAACAACTAGTACAAGCATTCCTGGGGGAAGGTCTGCAGAAGACGGATATGCATATAGTGATGTCATCCAAGCAGTGGGCCAAAGTTGGCTGGAACCCTCATCTGCATATGAAAAGAGAAAAGGGGTATGCAGGGCATGGCGGCCTTTTGCGGCGCTTGGATGACCCTTAGTTCGCATTAAACACCCCCACCCTCCTTCGGTGTGGGGCTCATGTTGGCCATGCCCCAGCCCCTGAAGCATTCAAGCTGATTTCTTGCAGCAGCTTGGCACTGTAACAGCTCCAGAGCTGCTCTGTAAGGCAAGTAAAAGGGTGTGGGCCCTGCAGCACTACCTGTAGTTTGCATTGTGCATTGGAAGGCACAAAGTAAGCAGACAGGAGGAGAAGTCAGGATAGTCCACAAGGGTATAGAAGGGAGGGGCTCAAGAAAAAAGAAGTGGAAACAGACAGCAAACTAGGCTGGAGAGAGACCTGAGACAAAGAGATCTGAATTATATGAGAGCCGACCAGGGGAAACACAAATTATGCAGTCAAGTTTCCCACATTTGGGGAAATCGCAGGGGCAGCACACCCAGGTGAGATACTATAATCAGGAAGGTGCTTCTCCCAGGGCAAGGCTCACCCATTGCACACTGGGTGTGCTGCTCCTACGATTTCCCCAAATGTGGGACACTTGACTGCATAATTTGTGTTTCCTCTGGTCGGCTCTCGTATAATTCAGATCTCTTTGTCTCAGGTCTCTCTCCAGCCTAGTTTGCTCTCTGTTTCCACTTCTTTTTTCTTGAGCCCCTCCCTTCTATACCCTTGTGCACTATCCTGACTTCTCCTCCCGTCTGCTTACTTTGTGCCTTCCAATGCACAATGCAAACTACAGGTAGTGCTGCAGGGCCCACACCCTTTTACTTGCCTTACAGAGCAGCTCTGGAGCTGTTACAGTGCCCAGCTGCTGCAAGAAATCAGCTTGAATGCTTCATGGGATGGGGCATGGCCAACATGAGCCCCACACCAAAGGAGGGTGGGGGTGTTTAATGCGATCTAGGGGTCATCCAAGCACCGCAAAAGGCCGCCATGCCCTGCACGCCCCTTTTCTCTTTTCATATGCAGATGAGGGTTGAAGCCAACTTTGACCCACTGCTTGGATAACATCACCATATGCAAATCCATCTGCTGCAGGCCTTCCCCCAGGAATGCTTGCACTAGTTGTTGCATTTGGTTTGTTGTTTGGGGGTGCTTCAGTATTAGGCAGCCTTCTGCCCTCCCATGTTCATCTGAAAATATGTGTTCTCCCTGCAGTTGTTGTCCCCATATGAGAGTTCCCTTGTGCTGCCTCAGTTGAATCTCCTTTACTTGACAGAGATGTGCCTGAGCAGCGGCCCTCCCCAGCCCTATCCCAAATCATACTTATTTTGCATAGGAGACACCATGGTCATGAAAATTGTTCACCCAGGGTGAGGTTCATTCATTGCATTCTGGGTATGCTGACCCCTGTGATTTACCCAAATGTGGGAAACTCGCCTGCATTATTTGTGGTAGTTGGGGACTGTGTTTGTGTTTTCCGCTGGTCAGCTCTGGTAAAAGTCAGATTTCTTTGTCTCAGATCTTCCTCTAGCCTTGTTCTTCTTTCGAGAGTTCCATTGTGCTGCCTCAGTTGGATCTCCTTCACTTGACAGGGGGGTGCCCGAGCAGCGACCCTCCCCAGCTCTAGCCCAACTCCTACTTACCTGCCAGGTGAGATACTATGATCTTGAAGGTGCTTCTCCCAGGGCAAGGCTCAACCATTGCACTCTGGGTGTGCTGCCCCTGCGATTTCCCCAAATATGGGAAACTTGACTGCATAATTTGTGTTTCCCCTGGTCGGCTCTCGTATAATTCAGATCTCTTTGTCTCAGGTCTCTCTCCAGCCTAGTTTGCTGTCTGTTTCCACTTCTCTTTTCTTGAGCCGCTCCCTTCTATGCCCTTGCGCACTATCCTGACTTCTCCCGTCTGCTTACTTTGTGCCTTCCAACGCACAATGCGAACTACAGGTAGTGCTGCAGGGCCCACACCCTTTTATTTGCCTTACAGAGCAGCTCTGGAGCTGTTACAGTGCCCAGCTGCTGCAAGAAATCAGCTTGAATGCTTCAGGGGCTGGGGCATAGCCAACATGAGCCCCACACCGAAGGAGGGTGGAGGTGTTTAATGCGAACTAGGGGTCATCCAAGCGCCGCAAAAGGCCGCCATGCCCTGCATAACCCTTTTCTCTTTTCATATGCAGATGAGGGTTCCAGCCAACTTTGGCCCACTGCTTGGATGACATCACCGTATGCAAATTCGTCTCCTGCAGACCTTCCCCCAGGAATGCTTGTACTAGTTATTGCATATGGTTTGATATTTGATGGTGCTTCAGTATTAGGCAGCCTTCCGCCCTCCCATGTTCATCTGAAAAAATGTGGTCTCCCTGCAGTTGTTGTCCCCAGACGAGAGTTCCCTTGTGCTTCCTCAGTTGAATCTCCTTAACTTGACGGGGGAGGGGCTTGCCCGAGCAGCCACCCTCCCCAGCCCTATCCCAACTCATACTTATTTTGCATATGAGATCTCTATATCATGAAGATTGTTATCACAGGGTGAAGTTCATCCATTATATTTTAAAATAGGAAGGTTCAAATTACATATTTGAATTGCATCTATGTGCTGGATTCAAATGTCCCCCCCCCTTCCTTTCTCAATTGTGCCCGTCAGCAGCTATTCTATGGTTGCTGCCAATGGGTGTGACACATTAATTTCTTCTGTGGGGTACACTGGACTCCACAAGGATTCACATTGGGGTGTAGAGTAGGATCTTGATCTGAGGCACCAACCGGCTCAAAGCTTTTGACTGTTCCCAAGATGCTCAGCGCATTCTCCTCTATAACCCCGCTTCCATGAACAGGGAGCTCAGTTTGTAGTTGGTGCCTTCAGTAGCAGGCCACTTAACAGGGGCCTGCCTCAGGCAGCCTATTCTTAGCTATTAATTTTGACAAGAAAATAAGAACTTTTTTTATGAGAATCTACAAGGGCTGCAGCAGGCTAGGTCTAATAGACATCTTTACTGCAGCTTCATCACTCCCAGCGGCGCTGTATACTCCCGTGCCCTGGTTGCTGGGTCACTGCAGCGGAGGCTCCGGTTTCTTCCTAAGGTCAGTCACACACGCACCGCCCTTCCGGATCACGAGGCCGCTGATGAAGGGGAGCGTGGCCGTAGGGGGTGGACCGTGTGCGCACTGGCGTGGACACTGATTACTGGGCAGCCGCTCCACGAGCCACCAGGTACAGTTAAGGAGCACAGGTCTGGGGTTTTTTCTCCCATATTAAACCAATTTTGTACTGCCCGCAGCGCATTGTGATAGGTAATAGGGCCTGATTCAGGTTGGATTGCAATCACAGTAAGCGATCCAACTGCAAAAATTGCTAAGAGCATACGCATGTGCCTGCATTTTCTGCGGCACCCCGCAGAGAATGCGATCGCCTCTGCCTGTCAATCGGGGCAGGGGGGGAGAGGGGGGTCAGCAACACTCCATTTCCAAGTCAGGGATGGAGCGGTGCGGGGGCAAGGCTTCAAAATGGGGTCTGCAACGGAGGAGACACAGGGGGCGTGGTCACAGCGGCTGTATGACATCACATTCAGCCGCTGTGATCACAAAAATGGTGGCGGCTTCCTGCGCGCACATACAGTCTGCACCAGCAGGAGGCTACACCATTTTTTATGATCACGCTGAACTGCAGTGCAACTGCAATTACAGATTGGTCAAGAAGGGAGGCGTCATGCTGGGTGGCCATGTCCTGTCACTGTGCAGGAGCCAGCACCGCTCACACACTAGTCCCCGGGTGCAGCCCCCAACCCCCGGGACACCCGGAGCAACAAAATGTAGATTCAGGCCACCAGGCCACGCCCCTACCTATGAAACCATGCCTCCTTTTTACCATTGCGCTGCTTATCTGCGCGCACTGCATTACAATCTCCTTCGCCACCTCTCTGGGTGTCACCAGTGATAGTGACACCTCTGCCATGCTTGTAGCAGCTGGTCCTAAGATCTACGCCTCAAGCCCTGAGTGTTTGCCCTTGTGACTTGTTGATCATCATAGCGAAGCAGATGCTTACAGAAAACTGCAGGGGCTTAGATTGAAAATAAAAAAATATATGGGTATAAGGTAGAGAGGAGCGGGTTCGGTTCTCCGAGAACCGAATTCCCCACGAACTCCACGTGGTTTACACTGGTCCGAGGCAGGCTCAGTTGTTCCCGCCTGACTCGGAAAACCTGAACAAGGGAAAATGTCATCATCCCGCTGTCGGATTCTCGCGAGATTCGGATTTCATATAAAGAGCTGCGCGTTGCCGCCATTTTTACTCGTGCATTGAAGAGGGAGCGGAGAGGACGTGGCTATGTTCTCTCAGTGGAAATCTCAATATCAGTGCTCAGTATCAGTGGTTACTTATTGCTGCTCAGTAATACTAGTAGTGTGTCTCTCCTGCTCAGTGTCAGTTCTCAGTAGTATCCTCATCAGTGCTCAGTATCACTGCTCATTGTCTTGTGCTGCATTGTGGTGCTCAGCATACTACAGTACATTACTAATAGTCCAGTGCTGCATCTTGCTGCTCAGTGTCAGTTCTAGTATCCTCATCAGTGCTCACTATCACTGCTCATTACATTGTGGTGTTCTGTATACTACAGTAACATAGTAATATAGTAACATATAGTAATATAGTTTTTGAGGTTGAAAAGAGGCAAATTGCCCATCGTGTTCAACCTGTTTTAAGTTGTGATGATTCTACATACTTGCTGAATAATGTTTTATGACTAGTTAACTACTACAACTCATGTTACCCCCGGATTAACCATGTTGATATTTTAAGTATTATAACCTTGGATAGCTTTTTCATTCAGAAATGTATCCATTCCTTTTTTAAATCCAATTACAGAGTCCGCCATTACCACCTTCCCTGGCAGGGAATTCCACATCCTGATTGCCCTAACAGTGAAGATCATAGTATCTCACCTGGCAGGTAAGTAGGAGTTGGGCTAGAGCTGTGGAGGATTGCTGCTTGGGCACCCCCTGTCAAGTGAAGGAGATCCAACTGAGGCAGCACAAGGGAACTCTCGAAAGAAGAACAAGGCTAGAGGAAGATCTGAGACAAAGAAATCTGACTTTTACCAGAGCTGACCAGAGGAAAGCACAAACACAGTCCCCCACTACCACAAATAATGCAGTCGAGTTTCCCACATTTGGGGAAATCACAGGGGTCAGCATACCCAGAATGCAATGAATGAACCTCACCCTGGGAGAAAAATCCTCATGACCAAGGTATCTCCTATGCAAAATAAGTATGATTTGGGATAGGGCTGGGGAGGGCCGCTGCTCAGGCACATCTCTGTCAAGTAAAGGAGATTCAACTGAGGCAGCACAAGGGAACTCTCATCTGGGGACAACAACTGCAGGGAGAACACATATTTTCAGATGAACATGGGAGGGCAGAAGGCTGCCTAAAACTGAAGCACCCCCAAACAACGAACCAAATGCAACTACTAGTGCAAGCATTCCTGTGGGAAGGCCTGCAGCAGATGGATTTGCATATGGTGATGTCATCCAAGCAGTGGGTCAAAGTTGGCTTCAACCCTCGTCTGCATATGAAAAGAAAAAAGGGGTGTGCAGGGCATGGCGGCCTTTTGCGGCGCTTGGATGACCCCTAGTTCACATTAAACACCTCCACCCTCCTTCGGTGTGGGGCTCATGTTGGCTATGCCCCAGCCCCTGAAGCATTCAAGCTGATTTCTTGCAGCAGCTGGGCACTGTAACAGCTCCAGAGCTGCTCTGTAAAGCAAGTAAAAGGGTGTGGGCCCTGCAGCACTACCTGTAGTTTGCATTGTGCGTTGGAAGGCACAAAGTAAGCAGATGGGAGAAGTCAGGATAGTGCACAAGGGTATAGAAGGGAGGGGCTCAAGAAAAAAGAAGTGGAAACAGACAGCAAACTAGGCTGGAGAGAGACCTGAGACAAAGAGATCTGAATTATATGAGAGCCGACCAGGGGAAACACAAATTATGCAGTCAAGTTTCCCACATTTGGGGAAATCGCAGGGGCAGCACAGCCAGAGTGCAATGGGTGAGCCTTGCCCTGGGAGAAGCATCTTCATGATCATAGTATCTCACCTGGCAGGTAAGTAGGAGTTGGGCTAGAGCTGGGGAGGGTCGCTGCTCGGGCACCCCCCTGTCAAGTGAAGGAGATCCAACTGAGGCAGCACAAGGGAACTCTCGAAAGAAGAACAAGGCTAGAGGAAGATCTGAGACAAAGAAATCTGACTTTTACCAGAGCTGACCAGAGGAAAGCACAAACACAGTCCCCCACTACCACAAATAATGCAGTTGAGTTTCCCACATTTGGGGAAATCACAGGGGTCAGCATACCCAGAATGCAATGAATGAACCTAACCCTGGGAGAACAATCTTCATGACCATGGTATCTCCTATGCAAAATAAGTATGATTTGGGATAGGGCTGGGGAGGGCCGCTGCTCAGGCACATCTCTGTCAAGTAAAGGAGATTCAACTGAGGCAGCACAAGGGAACTCTCATCTGGGGACAACAACTGCAGGGAGAACACATATTTTCAGATGAACATGGGAGGGCAGAAGGCTGCCTAATACTGAAGCACCCCCAAACAACAAACCAAATGCAACAACTAGTGCAAGCATTCCTGGGGGAAGGCCTGCAGCAGATGGATTTGAATATGGTGATGTCATCCAAGCAGTGGGTCAAAGTTGGCTTCAACCCTCGTCTGCATATGAAAAGAATAAAGGGGTGTGCAGGGCATGGCGGCCTTTTGCGGCGCTTGGATGACCCCTAGTTCGCATTAAACACCTCCACCCTCCTTCGGTGTGGGGCTCATGTTGGCTATGCCCCAGCCCCTGAAGCATTCAAGCTGATTTCTTGCAGCAGCTGGGCACTGTAACAGCTCCAGAGCTGCTCTATAAAGCAAGTAAAAGGGTGTGGGCCCTGCAGCACTACCTGTAGTTTGTATTGTGCGTTGGAAGGCACAAAGTAAGCAGACGGGAGAAGTCAGGATAGTGCACAAGGGTATAGAAGGGAGGGGCTCAAGAAAAAAGAAGTGGAAACAGACAGCAAACTAGGCTGGAGAGAGACCTGAGACAAAGAGATCTGAATTATATGAGAGCCGACCAGGGGAAACACAAATTATGCAGTCAAGTTTCCCACATTTGGGGAAATCGCAGGGGCAGCACACCCAGAGTGCAATGGGTGAGCCTTGCCCTGGGAGAAGCATCTTCATGATCATAGTATCTCACCTGGCAGGTAAGTAGGAGTTGGGCTAGAGCTGGGGAGGGTCGCTGCTCGGGCACCCCCCTGTCAAGTGAAGGAGATCCAACTGAGGCAGCACAAGGGAACTCTCGAAAGAAGAACAAGGCTAGAGGAAGATCTGAGACAAAGAAATCTGACTTTTACCAGAGCTGACCAGAGGAAAGCACAAACACAGTCCCCCACTACCACAAATAATGCAGTTGAGTTTCCCACATTTGGGGAAATCACAGGGGTCAGCATACCCAGAATGCAATGAATTAACCTAACCCTGGGAGAACAATCTTCATGACCATGGTATCTCCTATGCAAAATAAGTATGATTTGGGATAGGGCTGGGGAGGGCCGCTGCTCAGGCACATCTCTGTCAAGTAAAGGAGATTCAACTGAGGCAGCACAAGGGAACTCTCATCTGGGGACAACAACTGCAGGGAGAACACATATTTTCAGATGAACATGGGAGGGCAGAAGGCTGCCTAATACTGAAGCACCCCCAAACAACAAACCAAATGCAACAACTAGTGCAAGCATTCCTGGGGGAAGGCCTGCCGCAGATGGATTTGCATATGGTGATGTCATCCAAGCAGTGGGTCAAAGTTGGTTCAAACACCTTTGCAAAGTTCTATAAGTTTGATACCCTGGCTGAGGAGGACCTCCTGTTTGCTCAATCGGTGCTGCAAAGTCATCCGCACTCTCCTGCCCGTTTGGGAGCTTTGGTATAATCCCCATGGTCCTTACGGAGTCCCCAGCATCCTCTAGGACGTAAGAGAAAATAAGATTTTAAACCTACCGGTAAATCTTTTTCTCGTAGTCCGTAGAGGATGCTGGGTGCCCGTCCCAAGTGCGGTCTACTTCTGCAAGACTTGTATATAGTTATTGCTTACATAAGGGTTATATGTTAGTTTTCATCGGTCTTGGACTGATGCTATGTTGTTTTCATACTGTTAACTGGGTAGTATATCACAAGTTATACGGTGTGATTGGTGTGGCTGGTATGAATCTTGACCTTGGATTAACAAAAATCCTTTCCTCGTACTGTCCGTCTCCTCTGGGCACAGTTTCTCTAACTGAGGTATGGAGGAGGGGCATAGAGGGAGGAGCCAGTGCACACCCAGATCTAAAGTCTTTCTTAAAGTGCCCATGTCTGCTGCGGAGCCCGTCTATCCCCCATGGTCCTTACGGAGTCCCCATCATCCTCTACGGACTACGAGAAAAAAAAATTACCGGTAGGTTTAAAATGTTATTTTTTTCTCTGCAACCCACTGCTAAATTGTGCTTCCTAGCTGTTTTTTATAAAATCACTTAATTAAATCTAACTCTGATTACGTCAGAGAAGGCCAGGTACCCTACACCATAAGAGGGGGTTTGAAATTTTGACTTGTCTACTTAAAGATCACCAAAATCTGATGACAAGGTCAATTACATCCCTGGGTGGGATTGAACCACCAACCTTTTGGTTAATAGCCCATGTAAGTGCAAGAAATCCTGAAGCACTCACTCATCATGGGAAAGTACCAATGTGTTTCTTACAAAAATTCTCCAGATTATTGACTTTTTAAAGTTTTTCTAGGAAACGTTCTAGATGAATGCTTATTAGCCTTTGTCAGTATTGACTTTCGCAAGGTGTCTCTGTGGCGCAATCGGTTAGCATGTTTGGCTATTAACCAAAAGGTTGGTGGTTCAATCCCACCCAGGGATGTAATTGACCTTGTAATCAGATTTTGGTGATCTTTAAGTAGACAAGTCAAAATTTCAAAAACCCCCCTTATGGTGTAGGGTACCTGGCCTTCTCTGATGTAATCAGAGTTAGATTTGATTAAGTGATTTTATAAAAAAACAGCTAGGAAGCACAATTTAGCAGTGAGTTGCAGAGAAAAAAAATTATGCTGGCAGAAAAGTCCAATTGAGTGATTAAACAGCTCTTCATTTTCTGATTTTATGTTTATGCTAACAAATTTGCTCTCTGAAAAGTGTCCACAAAGCCAAGTCTCTGATAAACACCTTTGTAGGAATGGTTTTTCACCTATTACTGAATTAAACTTGCTTCATTGGAAAGGCATCAAAGATGCATCCTCATTTCAATGTCTACTGAAATAATACAGGTTGACACCAGGAAACGTCACTGCATCCTTGCTGCTTCCTCATGGGGAAGTCTGTTTAATGTGAAAACAAGGTGATATCTAATCAGCACACAGGTAAGGAATTAAGAAAATCTTTCTTTATGGGTGAAGATGTTTCTCACAAATTGTTGTCCCAATGCATCATTGAAATTCAAGATGGAAGATGATTTTCATATATCACTTGTACATTTTGCATTGCTCTTCTGGTGACAATGTAGTTTGTTTTTGTCAATTACCATTTCAGTAATAGGGTAAAGAAAATTAAGTGGATTTTTTAAAGAAAACAATGCTGTCAATATACTATTAAAACAAATTAAAATGATAAAAGTTATTGTACTTTAAGTAAAAATAAAAGTGCCAAAATATCAATCCCAGTTTTTGATTACTTTAATTATAAAAAAAAAAATGCACATAGCAGAGGATAGTTTCGATCAATCGACCTCTGGGTTATGGGCCCAGCATGCTTCCATTGCACTACTCTGCTGCTCATGGAAGTGTCAGAGATCCTGAAGACTAAATTGATTAAAGGCCTTAAAGTACTGGACTATAAGGAAAGACTTACTAGGCTGAATATTTATACACTAGAAAAGAGGTGCCTAAGAGGAGATATTATTAATATCTTCAAATATGTAAAGATACATAACAAAGAGTTATCAGAGGAATTATTTATTAAAAGAACACGTGGTCACTCGCTGCGACTGGAGGAAAGTTCAGAACGCAATGGAGGAAAGGTTTCTTCACTGTTAGGGCAATCAGGATGTGGAATTCCCTGCCAGGGAAGGTGGTAATGGCGGACTCTGTAATTGGATTTAAAAAAGGAATGGATACATTTCTGAATGAAAAAGCTATCCAAGGTTATAATACTTAAAATATCAACATGGTTAATCCGGGGGTAACATGAGTTATAGTAGCTAACTAGTCATAAAACATTATTCAGCAAGTATGTAGAATCATCACAACTTAAAACAGGTTGAACACGATGGGCAATTTGCCTCTATTCAACCTCAAAAACTATGTTACTATATTACTATGTTATTGTAGTATACAGAACACCACAATGCAATGAGCAGTGATAGTGAGCACTGATGAGGATACTAGAACTGACACTGAGCAGCAAGATGCAGCACTGGACTATTAGTAATGTACTGTATTATGCTGAGCAACACAATGCAGCACAAGACAATGAACAGTGATACTGAGCACTGATGAGGATACTACTGAGAACTGACACTGAGCAGGAGAGACACACTACTAGTATTACTGAGCAGCAATAAGTAACCACTGATACTGAGCACTGATATTGAGATTTCCACTGAGAGAACATAGCCACGTCCTCTCCGCTCTCTCTTCAATGCACGAGTAAAAATGGCAGCAACGCGCAGCTCTTTATATGGAATCCGAATCTCGCGAGAATCCGACAGCGGGATGATGACATTTTCCCTTGTTCAGGTTTTCCGAGTCAGGCGGGAACAACCGAGCCTGCCTCGGACCAGTGTAAACCACGTGGAGTTCGTGGGGAATTCGGTTCTCGGAGAACCGAACCCGCTCCTCTCTACCTTATACCCTATCAATTTTTTTATTTTCAATCTAAGCCCCTGCAGTTTTCTGTAAGCATCTGCTTCGCTATGATGATCAACAAGTCACAAGGGCAAACACTCAGGGTTTGAGGCGTAGATCTTAGGACCAGCTGCTACAAGCATGGCAGAGGTGTCACTATCACTGGTGACACCCAGAGAGGTGGCGAGGGAGATTGTAATGCAGTGCGCGCAGATAAGCAGTGCAATGGTAAAAAGGAGGCATGGTTTCATAGGTAGGGGCGTGGCCTGGTGGCCTGAATCTACATTTTGTTGCTCCGGGTGTCCCGGGGGTTGGGGGCTGCACCCGGGGACTAGTGTGTGAGCGGTGCTGGCTCCTGCAAAGTGACAGGGCATGGCCACCCAGCATGACGCCTCCCTTCTTGACCATGCTGTAATTGCAGTCGCACTGCAGTTCAGCGTGATCATAAAAAATGGTGTAGGCTCCTGCTGGTGCAGACTGTATGTGCGCGCAGGAAGCCGCCACCATTTTTGTGATCACAGCGGCTGAATGTGATGTCATACAGTCGCTGTGACCACGCCCCCTGTGTCTCCTCCGTTGCAGACCCCATTTTGAAGCCTTGCCCCCGCACCGCTCCATCCCTGACTTGGAAATGGAGTGTTGCTGACCCACCTCTCCCCCCCTTCCCCGCCCCGATTGACAGGCAGAGGCGATCACATTCTCTGCGGGGTGCCGCAGAAAATGCAGGCACATGCGTATGCTCTTAGCAATTTTTGCAGTTGGATCGCTTATTGTGATTGCAATCCAACCTGAATCAGGCCCTATTACCTATCACAATGCGCTGCGGGCAGTACAAAATTGGGTTAATATAGGAGAAAAACCCCCAGACCTGTGCTCCTTAACTGTACCTGGTGGCTAGTGGAGCGGCTGCCCAGTAATCAGTGTCCACCGCAGTGCGCACACGGCCCACCCCCTACGGCCTCGCTCCCCTTCAGCAGCGGCCTCGTGATCCGGAAGGGTGGTGTGTGTGTGACTGACCTTAGGATGAAACCGGAGCCTCCGCTGCAGTGACCCAGCAACCAGGGCATGGGAGTATACAGCGCCGCTGGGAGTGATGAAGCTGCAGTAAAGATGTCTATTAGACCTAGCCTGCTGCAGCCCTTGTAGATTCTCATAAAACAAGTTCTTCTTTTCTTGTCAAAATTAATAGCTAAGAATAGGCTGCCTGAGGCAGGCCCCTGTTAATTGGCCTGCTACTGAAGGCACCAACTACAAACTGAGCTCCCTGTTCATGGAAGCGGGGTTATAGAGGAGAATGCACTGAGCTTCTTGGGAACAGTCAAAAGCTTTGAGCCGGTTGGTGCCTCAGATCAAGATCCTACTCTACACCCCAATGTGAATCCTTGTGGAGTCCAGTGTACCCCACAGAAGAAATTAATGTGTCACACCCATTGGCAGCAACCTTAGAATAGCTGCTGACGGGCACAATTGAGAAAGGAAGGGGGGGGGACATTTGAATCCAGCACATAGATGCAATTCAAATATGTAATTCGTACCTTCCTATTTTAAAATATAATGGATGAACCTCACCCTGTGAGAACAATCTTCATGATCAAGAGATCTCATATGCAAAATAAATATGAGTTGGGATAGGGCTGGGGAGGGCTGCTCGGGCAGCACCTCCCCCGTCAAGTTAAGGAGATTCAACTGAGGAAGCACAAGGGAACTCTCGTCTGGGGACAACAACTGCAGGGAGACCACATCTTTTCAGATGAACATGGGAGGGCGGAAGGCTGCCTAATACTGAAGCACCATATGCAACAACTAGTACAAGCATTCCTGGGGGAAGGTCTGCAGCAGACGGATTTGCATACGGTGATGTTATCCAAGCAGTGGGCCAAAGTTGACTGGAACCCTCATCTGCATATGAAAAGAGAAAAGGGGCATGCAGGGCATGGCGGCCTTTTGCAGTGCTTGGATGACCCCTAGTTCACATTAAACACCCCCACCCTCCTTTGGTGTGGGGCTCATGTTGGCCATGCCCCATCCCCTGAAGCATTCAAGCTGATTTCTTGCAGCAGCTGGGCACTGTAACAGCTCCAGAGCTGTTCTGTAAGGCAAGTAAAAGGGTGTGGGCCCTGCAGCACCACCTGTAGTTCGCATTGTGCGTTGGAAGGCACAAAGTAAGCAGACGGGAGGAGAAGTCAGGATAGTGCGCAAGGGCATTATTTTCTCTTAGTCCGTAGAGGATGCTGGGGTCACATTAAGAACCATGGGGTATAGACGGGATCCGCAAGAGACATGGGCACTTTAAGACTTTCAAAGGGTGTGAACTGGCTCCTCCCTCTATGCCCCTCCTCCAGACTCCAGTTATAGGAACTGTGCCCAGGGAGACGGACATTTCGAGGAAAGGATTTATTGTTAAACTAAGGTGAGCATCTTACCAGCTCACACCTTAAACATGCCGCAGAACGTGGCATTCAACAGAACACAAGCCAACGGCATGAACAATTGCAGCAAAAAGCTGACCAGAACCATAACACAACATGTGTATAACCACAAGTAATAACTGCAGACACAGTATGGACTGGGACGGGTGCCCAGCATCCTCTACAGACTAAGAGAAAAGGATTTACCGGTAGGTATTAAAATCCTATTTTCTCATACGACCTAGAGGATGCTGGGGTCACATTAAGAACCATGGGGTTATACCAAAGCTCTTGAACGGGTGGGAGAGTGCGTACGACTCTGCAGCACCGAATGACCCAACTTAAGGTTATCATCAGCCAAGGTATCAAACTTGTAAAACTTAGCAAAAGTGTTTACTAAATAGCTGCTCGGCAAAGTTGCAATGCCGAGACTCCCCGACCAGCTGCCAAGGATGAACCCACCTTTCTAGTAGAATGGGTCTTCACCTACTTCAGTAACGGCAATCCTGCCGTGGAACGAGCATGCTGAATCTTACCACAGATCCAGCGCATAATGGTCTGCATGGAAGCAGGACACCAAATCCTGTTGGGAGCATACAGGACAAACAGAGCCTCTGTTTTCCTAATCTGAACCGTTCTGGTGACATACATTTTCAAAGTTCTGACCACAGCCAGAGACTTTGACTCAACGAAGGTGTCAGTGGCCAAAGGCACCATGTGGAAAGATGAACCACCTTCGGCAGAAATTGTTGACGTGTCCTCAATTCTGCTCTATCTTCATGAAAGATCAAATAAAGGCTCTTGTGATACTGCATGGTTTGTACTGTTTTCCATGTGCTCCCAGACCTTTAAGCAAGTAGCATGGTCAAGAAAGTTCTGTTTGAAAAGAAACAACATTTACTGTCATTGTTATGCAAATAAACTTACATTAAAGCTAACAAGAAAGCACACTCGTTCTGTCTTTAAACTGATAAAAGAAACCCCAATAATATGGGGCATGCAAAAATTGAGATAAAACTCAGTTTTGCTCCTCTCCACGGAAATCTTTAATAAAAGGCGAAATATTTGTTAGTTCTGAAGAGAAACCAGAGCATGACCAAGATGCCACCTGTCGCCTGAGTGCCATGCCAGCAGTTCTCATTCAGCTGAAAGTGAGCACCCAATTTGAATGAAAGAAAGCAGATTTCTCACCAGGCTTCCCCTTGCTATAAACATGGTTTGTACTCTTTTCTATGTGCTCCCAGATCTTTCAAGCAATTAGTATAGTCAAGAAAGTTCTGTTTGAAAAGAAACAAACATTTACTGTCATTTCTATGCAAATGAGCTTACATTAAAGCACACTCGTTCTATCTTTAAACCGATAAAAGAAACCCCAATAAGACGGAGCATGCAAAAATTGAGATAAAACTCAGTTTTGCTCCTCTCCACGGAAATCTTTAGTAAAAGGCGAAAGATCTGTTCGTTTTGAAGAGAAACCAGAGCATGACCAAGATTCCACCTGTCGCCTGAGTGCCATGCCAGCAATCCTCATTCAGCTCAAAGTGAGCACCCAATTTGAAAGAAAGAAAGCAGATTTCTCACCAGGCTTCCCCTTGCTATAAACATGGTTTGTACTCTTTTCCATGTGCTCCCAGATCTTTCAAGCAATTAGTGTGGTCAAGAAAGTTCTGTTTGAAAAGAAACAAACATTTACTGTCATTTCTATGCAAATGAGCTTACATTAAAGCACACTCGTTCTATCTTTAAACCGATAAAATAAAATCCCAATAAGATGGGGCATGCAAAAATTGAGATAAAACTCAGTTTTGCTCCTCTCCACGGAAATCTTTAGTAAAAGGCGAAAGATTTGTTCGTTCTGAAGAGAAACCAGAACATGACCAAGATTCCACCTGTCGCCTGAGTGCCATGCCAGCAGTCCTCATTCAGCTCAAAGTGAGCACCCAATTTGAAAGAAAGAAAGCAGATTTCTCACCAGGCTTCCCCTTGCTATAAACATGGTTTGTACTCTTTTCCATGTGCTCCCAGATCTTTCAAGCATTTAGTATAGTCAAGAAAGTTCTGTTTGAAAAGAAACAAACATTTACTGTCATTTCTATGCAAATGAGCTTACATTAAAGCACACTCGTTCTATCTTTAAACCGATAAAAGAAACCCCAATAAGACGGAGCATGCAAAAATTGAGATAAAACTCAGTTTTGCTCCTCTCCACGGAAATCTTTAGTAAAAGGCGAAAGATCTGTTCGTTTTGAAGAGAAACCAGAGTATGACTAAGATTCCACCTGTCGCCTGAGTGCCATGCCAGCAGTCCTCATTCAGCGCAAAGTGAGCACCCAATTTGAAAGAAAGAAAGCAGATTTCTCACCAGGCTTCCCCTTGCTATAAGCATGGTTTGTACTCTTTTCCATGTGCTCCCAGATCTTTCAAGCAATTAGAATGGTCAAGAAAGTTCTGCTTGAAAAGAAACAGACATTTATAGTCATTGTTATGCAAATAAACTTACATTAAAGCTAACAAGAAACTGATAAAAGAAACCCCAATAATATGGGGCATGCAAAAATTGAGATAAAACTCAGTTTTGCTCCTCTCCACAGAAATCTTTAATAAAAGGCGAAAGATTTGTTCGTTCTGAAGAGAAACCAGAGCATGACCAAGATTCCACCTGTCGCCTAAATGCTGTGCCAGCAGTCCTCATTCAGATCAAAGTGAGCGCCCAACTTGAAAGTAAGCAGATTTCTCACCTGGCTTCTCCTTGCTATAAGCATGGTTTGTACTGTATTCCATGTGCTCCCAGATCTTTCAAGCAAGTAGCATGGTCAAGAAAGTTCTGTTTGAAAAGAAACAAACATTTACTGTCATTTCTATGCAAATGAGCTTACATTAAAGCACACTCATTCTATCTTTTAACCGATAAAAGAAACCCCAAAAAGATGGGGCATGCAAAAATTGAGATAAAACTCGGTTTTGCTCCTCTCCACGGAAATCTTTAATAAAAGGCGAAAGATTTGTTCGTTCTGAAGAGAAACCAGAGCATGACCAAGATTTTTATCTGAAAATATGTGTTCTCCCTGCAGTTGTTGTCCCCAGATGAGAGTTCCCTTGTGCTGCCTCAGTTGAATCTCCTTTACTTGACAGAGATGTGCCTGAGCAGCGGCCCTCCCCAGCCCTATCCCAAATCATACTTATTTTGCATAGGAGATACCATGGTCATGAAGATTGTTCTCCCAGGGTGAGGTTCATTCATTGCATTCTGGGTATGCTGACCCCTGTGATTTTCCCAAATGTGGGAAACTCGCTTTTATACCCTTGTGCACTATCCTGACTTCTCCTCCTGTCTGCTTACTTTGTGCCTTCCAATGCACAATGCAAACTACAGGTAGTGCTGCAGGGCCCACACCCTTTTACTTGCCTTACAGAGCAGCTCTGGAGCTGATACAGTGCCAAGCTGCTGCAAGAAATCAGCTTGAATGCTTCAGGGGATGGGGCATGGCCAACATGAGCCCCACACCGAAGGAGGGTGGGGGTGTTTAATGCGAACTAAGGGTCATCCAAGCGCCGCAAAAGGCCGCCATGCCCTGCATACCCCTTTTCTCTTTTCATATGCAGATGAGGGTTCCAGCCAACTTTGGCCCACTGCTTGGATGACATCACCGTATGCAAATCCGTCTTCTGCAGAACTTCCCCCAGGAATGCTTGCACTAGTTGTTGCATTTGGTTTGTTGTTTGGGGGTGCTTCAGTATTAGGCAGCCTTCTGCCCTCCCATGTTCATCTGAAAATATGTGTTCTCCCTGCAGTTGTTGTCCCCAGATGAGAGTTCCCTTGTGCTGCCTCAGTTGAATCTCCTTTACTTGACAGAGATGTGCATGAGCAGCGGCCCTCCCCAGCCCTATCCCAAATCATACTTATTTTGCATAGGAGATACCATGGTCATGAAGATTGTTCTCCCAGGGTGAGGTTCATTCATTGCATTTTGGGTATGCTGACCCCTGTGATTTACCCAAATGTGGGAAACTCGACTGCATTATTTGTGGTAGTGGGGGACTGTGTTTGTGCTTTCCTCTGGTCAGCTCTGTTAAAACTCAGATTTCTTTGTCTCAGATTTTCCTCTAGCCTTGTTCTTCTTTCGAGAGTTCCCTTGTGCTGCCTCAGGTGGATCTCCTTCACTTGACAGGGGGGTGCCCGAGCAGCGACCCTCCCCAGCTCTAGCCCAACTCCTACTTACCTGCCAGGTGAGATACTATGATCAGGAAGGTGCTTCTCCCAGGGCAAGGCTCACCCATTGCACTCTGGGTGTGCTGCTCCTACGATTTCCCCAAATGTGGGACACTTGACTGCATAATTTGTGTTTCCTCTGGTCGGCTCTCGTATAATTCAGATCTCTTTGTCTCAGGTCTTTCTCCAGCCTAGTTTGCTGTCTGTTTCCACTTCTTTTATCTTGAGCCCCTCCCTTCTATACCCTTGTGCACTATCCTGACTTCTCCTCCCGTCTGCTTACTTTGTGCCTTCCAATGCACAATGCAAACTACAGGTAGTGCTGCAGGGCCCACACAATCTTTTACTTGCCTTAAAGAGCAGCTCTGGAGCTGTTACAGTGCCCAGCTGCTGCAAGAAATCAGCTTGAATGCTTCAGGGGATGGGGCATGGCCAACATGAGCCCCACACCAAAGGTGGGTGGGGGTGTTTAATGCGAACTAGGGGTAATCCAAGCACCGCAAAAGGCCGCCATGCCCTGCACGCCCCTTTTCTCTTTTCATATGCAGATGAGGGTTGAAGCCAACTTTGACCCACTGCTTGGATGACATCACCATATGCAAATCCATCTGCTGCAGGCCTTGCCCCAGGAATGCTTGCACTAGTTGTTGCATTTGGTTTGTTGTTTGGGGGTGCTTCAGTATTAGGCAGCCTTCTGCCCTCCCATGTTCATCTGAAAATATGTGTTCTCCCTGCAGTTGTTGTCCCCAGATGAGAGTTCCCTTGTGCTGCCTCAGTTGAATCTCCTTTACTTGACAGAGATGTGCCTGAGCAGCGGCCCTCCCAGCCCTATCCCAAATCATACTTATTTTGCATAGGAGACACCATGGTCATGAAGATTGTTCACCCAGGGTGAGGTTCATTCATTGCATTCTGGGTATGCTGACCCCTGTGATTTCCCCAAATGTGGGAAACTCGCCTGCATTTTTTGTGGTAGTGGGGGACTGTGTTTGTGTTTTCCTCTGGTCAGCTCTGGTAAAAGTCAGATTTCTTTGTCTCATATATTCCTCTAGCCTTGTTCTTCTTTCGAGAGTTCCCTTGTGCTGCCTCAGTTGGATCTCCTTCACTTGACAGGGGGGTGCCCGAGCAGTGACCCTCCCCAGCTCTAGCCCAACTCCTACTTACCTGCCAGGTGAGATACTATGATCATGAAGGTGCTTCTCCCAGGGCAAGGCTCACCCATTGCACTCTGGGTGTGCTGCTCCTGTGATTTCCCCAAATGTGGGAAACTTGATTGCATAATTTGTGTTTCCCCTGGTCGGCTCTCGTATAATTCAGATCTCTTTGTCTCAGGTCTCTCTCCAGCCTAGTTTGCTGTCTGTTTCCACTTCTCTTTTCTGGAGCCACTCCCTTCTATGCCCTTGCGCACTATCCTGACTTCTCCCGTCTGCTTACTTTGTGCCTTCCAACGCACAATGCGAACTACAGGTAGTGCTGCAGGGCCCACACCCTTTTAGTTGCCTTACAGAGCAGCTCTGGAGCTGTTACAGTGCCCAGCTGCTGCAAGAAATCAGCTTGAATGCTTCAGGGGCTGGGGCATAGCCAACATGAGCCCCACACCAAAGGAGGGTGGGGGTGTTTAATGCGAACTAGGGGTCATCCAAGCACCGCAAAAGGCCGCCATGCCCTGCATGCCCCTTTTCTCTTTTCATATGCAGATGAGGGTTCCAGCCAACTTTGGCCCACTGCTTGGATGACATCACCGTATGCAAATCCGTCTGCTGCAGACCTTCCCCCAGGAATGCTTGTACTAGTTGTTGCATATGGTTTGATATTTGATGGTGCTTCAGTATTAGGCAGCCTTCCGCCCTCCCATGTTCATCTGAAAAGATGTGGTCTCCCTGCAGTTGTTGTCCCCAGACGAGAGTTCCCTTGTGCTTCCTCAGTTGAATCTCCTTAACTTGATGGGGGAGGGGCTGCCCGAGCAGCCACCCTCCCCAGCCCTATCCCAACTCATACTTATTTTGCATATGAGATCTCTTGATCATGAAGATTGTTCTCACAGGGTGAAGTTCATCCATTATATTTTAAAATAGGAAGGTACAAATTACATATTTGAATTGCATCTATGTGCTGGATTCAAATGTCCCCCCCCCCCCCTTCCTTTCTCAATTGTGCCCATCAGCAGCTATTCTAAGGTTGATGCCAATGGGTGTGACACATTAATTTCTTCTGTGGGGTACACAGGACTCCACAAGGATTCACATTGGGGTGTAGAGTAGGATCTTGATCTGAGGCACCAACCGACTCAAAGCTTTTGACTGTTCCCAAGATGCTCAGCGCATCCTCCTCTATAACCCCGCTTCCATGAACAGGGAGCTCAGTTTGTAGTTGGTGCCTTCAGTAGCAGGCCACTTAACAGGGGCCTGCCTCAGGAAGCCAATTCTTAGCTATTAATTTTGACAAGAAAAGAAGAACTTGTTTTATGAGAATCTACAAGGGCTGCAGCAGGCTAGGTCTAATAGACATCTTTACTGCAGCTTCATCACTCCCAGCGGCACTGTATACTCCCGTGCCCTGGTTGCTGGGTCACTGCAGCGGAGGCTCCGGATTCTTCCTAAGGTCAGTCACACACACACCGCCCTTCCGGATCACGAGGCCGCTGATGAAGGGGAGCGTGGCCGTAGGGGGTGGACCGTGTGCGCACTGGCGTGGACACTGATTACTGGGCAGCCGCTCCACTAGCCACCAGGTACAGTTAAGGAGCACAGGTCTGGGGGGTTTTCTCCTATATTAAACCAATTTTGTACTGCCCGCAGCGCATTGTGATAGGTAATAGGGCCTGATTCAGGTTGGATTGCAATCACAATAAGTGATCCAACTGCAAAAATTGCTAAGAGCATACGCATGTGCCTGCATTTTCTGCAGCACCCCACAGAGAATGCGATCGCCTCTGCCTGTCAATCGGGGCAGGGGGGGAGAGGGGGGTCAGCAACACTCCATTTCCAAGTCAGGGATGGAGCGGTGCGGGGGCAAGGCTTCAAAATGGGGTCTGCAATGGAGGAGACACAGGGGGCGTGGTCACAGCAGCTGTATGACATCACATTCAGCCGCTGTGATCACAAAAATGGTGGCGGCTTCCTGCGCGCACATACAGTCTGCACCAGCAGGAGGCTACACCATTTTTTATGATCACGCTGAACTGCAGTGCGACTGCAATTACAGCATGGTCAAGAAGGGAGGCGTCATGCTGGGTGGCCATAAGAGATGAGCGGGTTCGGTTCCTCGGAATCCGAACCCGCCCGAGCTTCACCCTTTTTTGCTCGGGTCCGAGCAGACTCGGATCCTCTCGCCTTGCTCGGTTAACCCGAGCGCGCCCGAACGTCATCATCCCGCTGTCGGATTCTCACGAGACTTGGATTCTATATAAGGAGCCGCGCGTCGCCGCCATTTTCACACGTGCATTGAGATTGATAGGGAGAGGACGTGGCTGGCGTCCTCTCCGTTTAGATTAGAAGATAGAGACGAGTGACATTTGATTTACTACTAATTTGGGGAGCAGTTGAACTTGTCAGGAGTACTCAGTAGTGCAGAGTTTTGCTGATAGTGACCACCAGTTTTATTATTTATAATCCGTTCTCTGCCTGAAAAAAAACGATACACATACCATATCTGTGCTCAGCCTCAGTGTGCTGCATGATATATCATCTATGTATATCTGACTGTGCTGAGTGCTCACTGCTCACACAGCTTAATTGTGGGGGAGACTGGGGAGCAGTTATAGCAGGAGTACAGTGCACACTTTTGCTGCCAGTGTGACCACCAGTATATTGTCTGCCTGAAAAAGTTAAACACTCCTGTGGTGTTTTTTTTTTATTCTATAAATGCATTCTGCTGACAGTGTCCAGCAGGTCCGTCATACATATATTATATAAATATTTACCTGCAGTAGTGTTATATATTTTTTTTCATCTTTATCATCTCTATATTAGCAGACGCAGTACGGTAGTCCACGGCTGTGGCTATCTCTGTGTCGTCAGTGCTCGTCCATAATTGTATACCTACCTACCTGTGGTGGTTTTTTTTTTTCTATCTTCTTCATACTAGTAGTTTAGGAGTCTACTGACAGTGTCCACCAGGTCCATCATTATATTATATACCTACAGTAGTAATATATTTATTATATTATCTATACTAGCAGACGCAGTACGGTAGTCCACGGCTGTGGCTATCTCTGTGTCGTCAGTGCTCGTCCATAATTGTATACCTACCTACCTGTGGTGGGGTTTTTTTTTATCTTCTTCATACTAGCAGTTTAGCAGTCTGCTGACAGTGTCCACCAGGTCCGTCATTATATTATATACCTACAGTAGTAATATATTTATTATATTATCTATACTAGCAGATGCAGTACGGTAGTCCACGGCTGTACCTACCTCTGTGTCGTCAGTGCTCGTCCATAATTGTATACCTACCTGTGGTGGGGTTTTTTTTTCTATCTTCTTCATACTAGTAGTTTAGGAGTCTGCTGACAGTGTCCACCAGGTCCGTCATTATATTATATACCTACAGTAGTAATATATTTAGTATATTATCTATACTAGCAGACGCAGTACGGTAGTCCACGGCTGTACCTACCTCTGTGTCGTCACTCGTCCATAATTGTATACCTAACTGTGGTGGTTTTTTTTTTCTATCTTCTTCATACTAGTAGTTTAGCAGTCTGCTGACAGTGTCCACCAGGTCCGTCATTATATTATATATACCTACAGTAGTTATATATATTTTTTTTTATATCATTAATTATCATCTCTATACTAGCAGACGCAGTACGGTAGGCCACGGCTGTGGCTATCTCTGTGTCGTCAGTGCTCGTCCATAATTGTATACCTACCTACCTGTGGTGGAAGTTTTTTTCTATCTTCTTCATACTAGTAGTTTAGCAGTCTGCTGACAGTGTCCACCAGGTCCGTCATTATATTATATATACCTACAGTAGTTATATATATATTTTTTTTTATATCATTAATTATCATCTCTATACTAGCAGACGCAGTACGGTAGTCCACGGCTGTAGCTACCTCTGTGTCGTCAGTCACTCGTCATCCATAAGTATACTAGTATCCATCCATCTCCATTGTTTACCTGAGGTGCCTTTTAGTTGTGCCTATTAAAATATGGAGAACAAAAATGTTGAGGTTCCAAAAATAGGGAAAGATCAAGATCCACTTCCACCTCGTGCTGAAGCTGCTGCCACTAGTCATGGCCGAGACGATGAAATTCCATCAACGTCGTCTCCCAAGGCCGATGCCCAATGTCATAGTACAGAGCATGTAAAATCCAAAACACAAAAGATCAGTAAAAAAATGACTCAAAAATCTAAATAAAAATCGTCGGAGGAGAAGCGTAAACTTGCCAATATGCCATTTACCACACGGAGTGGCAAGGAACGGCTGAGGCCCTGGCCTATCTTCATGGCTAGTGGTTCAGCTTCACATGAGGATGGAAGCACTCAGCCTCTCGCTAGAAAAATGAAAAGACTTAAGCTGGCAAAAGCACAGCAAAGAACTGTGCGTTCTTCAAAATCACAAATCCACAAGGAGAGTCCAATTGTGTCGGTTGCGATGCCTGACCTTCCCAACACTGGACGTGAAGAGCATGCACCTTCCACCATTTGCACGCCCCCTGCAAGTGCTGGAAGGAGCACCCGCAGTCCAGTTCCTGATAGTCAGATTGAAGATGTCAGTGTTGAAGTACACCAGGATGAGGAGAATATGGGTGTTGCTGGCGCTGGGGAGGAAATTGACAAGGAGGATTCTGATGGTGAGGTGGTTTGTTTAAGTCAGGCACCCGGCGAGACACCTGTTGTCCGTGGGAGGAATATGGCCATTGACATGCCTGGTGAAAATACAAAAAAAATCAGCTCTTCGGTGTGGAAGTATTTCAACAGAAATGCGGACAACAGGTGTCAAGCCGTGTGTTGCCTTTGTCAAGCTGTAATAAGTAGGGGTAAGGACGTTAACCACCTCGGAACATCCTCCCTTATACGTCACCTGCAGCGCATTCATCATAAGTCAGTGACAAGTTCAAAAACTTTGGGCGACAGCGGAAGCAGTCCACTGACCAGTAAATCCCTTCCTCTTGTAACCAAGCTCACGCAAACCACCCCACCAACTCCCTCAGTGTCAATTTCCTCCTTCCCCAGGAATGCCAATAGTCCTGCAGGCCATGTCACTGGCAATTCTGACGAGTTCTCTCCTGCCTGGGATTCCTCCGATGCATCCTTGAGTGTAACGCCTACTGCTGCTGGCGCTGCTGTTGTTGCTGCTGGGAGTCGATGGTCATCCCAGAGGGGAAGTCGTAAGACCACTTTTACTACTTCCACCAAGCAATTGACTGTCCAACAGTCCTTTGCGAGGAAGATGAAATATCACAGCAGTCATCCTGCTGCAAAGCGGATAACTGAGGCCTTGGCATCCTGGGCAGTGAGAAACGTGGTTCCGGTATCCATCATTACTTCAGAGCCAACTATAGACTTGATTGAGGTACTGTGTCCCCGGTACCAAATACTATCTAGGTTCCATTTCTCTAGGCAGGCGATACCGAAAATGTACACAGACCTCAGAAAAAGACTCACCAGTGTCCTAAAAAATGCAGTTGTACCCAATGTCCACTTAACCACGGACATGTGGACAAGTGGAGCAGGGCAGACTCAGGACTATATGACTGTGACAGCCCACTGGGTAGATGTATTGACTCCCGCCGCAAGAACAGCAGCGGCGGCACCAGTAGCAGCATCTCGCAAACGCCAACTCTTTCCTAGGCAGGCTACGCTTTGTATCACCGCTTTCCAGAATACGCACACAGATGAAAACCTCTTACGGCAACTGAGGAAGATCATCACAGAATGGCTTACCCCAATTGGACTCTCCTGTGGATTTGTGGCATCGGACAACGCCAGCAATATTGTGCGTGCATTATATCTGGGCAAATTCCAGCACGTCCCATGTTTTGCACATACCTTGAATTTGGTGGTGCAGAATTATTTAAAAAACGACAGGGGCGTGCAAGAGATGCTGTCGGTGGCCACAAGAATTGCGGGACACTTTCGGCGTACAGGCACCACGTACAGAAGACTGGAGCAACACCAAAAACGCCTGAACCTGCCCTGCCATCATCTGAAGCAAGAAGTGGAAACGAGGTGGAATTCAACCCTCTATATGCTTCAGAGGATGGAGGAGCAGCAAAAGGCCATTCAAGCCTATACATCTGACCACGATATAGGAGGTGGAATGCACCTGTCTCAAGCGCAGTGGAGAATGATTTCAACGTTGTGCAAGGTTCTGCAACCTTTTGAACTTGCCACACGTGAAGTCAGTTCAGACACTGCCAGCCTGAGTCAGGTCATTCCCGTCATCAGGCTTTTGCAGAAGAAGCTGGAGACATTGAAGGAGGAGCTAAGACAGAGCGATTCCGCTAGGCATGTGGGACTTGTGGATGGAGCCCTTCATTCGCTTAACCAGGATTCACGGGTGGTCAATCTGTTGAAATCAGAGCACTACATTTTGGCCACCGTGCTCGATCCTAGATTTAAAACCTACGTTGTATCTCTCTTTCCGGCAGACACAAGTCTGCAGGGGTTCAAAGACCTGCTGGTGAGAAAATTATCAAGTCAAGCGGAACTTGATCGGTCAACAGCTCCTCCTTCACAGTCTCCCGCAATTGGGGGTGCGAGGAAAAGGCTCAGAATTCCGAGCCCACCCGCTGGCGGTGATGCAGGGCAGTCTGGAGCGACTGCTGATGCTGACATCTGGTCCGGACTGAAGGACCTGCCAACGATTACGGACATGTCGTCTACTGTCACTGCATATGATTCTCTCACCATTGAAAGAATGGTGGAGGATTATATGAGTGACCGCATCCAAGTAGGCACGTCAGACAGTCCGTACGTATACTGGCAGGAAAAAGAGGCAATTTGGAGGCCCTTGCACAAACTGGCTTTATTCTACCTAAGTTGCCCTCCCACAAGTGTGTACTCCGAAAGAGTGTTTAGTGCCGCCGCTCACCTTGTCAGCAATCGGCGTACGAGGTTACTTCCAGAAAATGTGGAGAAGATGATGTTCATTAAAATGAATTATAATCAATTGCTCCGTGGAGACATTGACCAGCAGCAATTGCCTCCACAAAGTATACAGGGAGCTGAGATGGTGGATTCCAGTGGGGACGAATTGATAATCTGTGAGGAGGGGGATGTACACGGTGATGAATCGGAGGATGATGATGAGGTGGACATCTTGCCTCTATAGAGCCAGTTTGTGCAAGGAGAGATTTATTGCTTCTTTTTTGGTGGGGGTCCAAACCAACCCGTCATTTCAGTCACAGTCGTGTGGCAGACCCTGTCACTGAAATGATGGGTTGGTTAAAGTGTGCATGTCCTGTTTATACAACATAAGGGTGGGTGGGAGGGCCCAAGGCAATTCCACCTTGCACCTCTTTTTTCTTTTATTTTTCTTTGCGTCATGTGCTGTTTGGGGAGTGTTTTTTGGAAGGGCCATCCTGCGTGACACTGCAGTGCCACTCCTAGATGGGCCAGGTGTTTGTGTCGGCCACTTGGGTCGCTGAGCTTAGTCACACAGCTACCTCATTGCGCCTCTTTTTTTCTTTGCGTCATGTGCTGTTTGGGGAGTGTTTTTTGGAAGGGCCATCCTGCGTGACACTGCAGTGACACTCCTAGATGGGCCAGGTGTTTGTGTCGTCCACTTGGGTCGCTGAGCTTAGTCACACAGCTACCTCATTGCGCCACTTTTTTTCTTTGCGTCATGTGCTGTTTGGGGAGTGTTTTTTGGAAGGGCCATCCTGCGTGACACTGCAGTGCCACTCCTAGATGGGCCAGGTGTTTGTGTCGGCCACTTGGGTCGCTGAGCTTAGTCACACAGCTACCTCATTGCGCCTCTTTTTTTCTTTGCGTCATGTGCTGTTTGGGGAGTGTTTTTGGAAGGGCCATCCTGCGTGACACTGCAGTGCCACTCCTAGATGGGCCAGGTGTTTGTGTCGGCCACTTGGGTCGCTGAGCTTAGTCACACAGCTACCTCATTGCGCCTCTTTTTTTCTTTGCGTCATGTGCTGTTTGGGGAGTGTTTTTTGGAAGGGCCATCCTGCGTGACACTGCAGTGCCACTCCTAGATGGGCCAGGTGTTTGTGTCGGCCACTTGGGTCGCTGAGCTTAGTCACACAGCTACCTCATTGCGCCTCTTTTTTTCTTTGCGTCATGTGCTGTTTGGGGAGTGTTTTTTGGAAGGGCCATCATGCGTGACACTGCAGTGCCACTCCTAGATGGGCCAGGTGTTTGTGTCGGCCACTTGGGTCACTGAGCTTAGTCATCCAGCGACCTCGGTGCAAATTTTAGGACTAAAAATAATATTGTGAGGTGTGAGGTGTTAAGAATAGACTGAAAATTAGTGGAAATTATGGTTATTGAGGTTAATAATACTTTGGGATCAAAATGACTCCCAAATTCTATGATTTAAGCTGTTTTTTAGGGTTTTTTGAAAAAAACACCCGAATCCAAAACACACCCGAATCCGACAAAAAAAATTCGGTGAGGTTTAGCCAAAATGCGTTCGAACCCAAAACACGGCCGCGGAACCGAACCCAAAACCAAAACACAAAACCCGAAAAATTTCCGGTGCACATCTCTAGTGGCCATGCCATGTCACTGTGCAGGAGCCAGCACCGCTCACACACTTGTCCCCGGTGCAGCCCCCAACCCCCGGGACACCCGGAGCAACAAAATGTAGATTCAGGCCACCAGGCCACGCCCCTACCTATGAAACCATGCCTCCTTTTTACCATTGCGCTGCTTATCTGCGCGCACTGCATTACAATCTCCCTCGCCACCTCTCTGGGTGTCACCAGTGATAGTGACACCTCTGCCATGCTTGTAGCAGCTGGTCCTAAGATCTACACCTCAAGCCCTGAGTGTTTGCCCTTGTGACTTGTTGATCATCATAGCAAAGCAGATGCTTACAGAAAACTGCAGGGGCTTAGATTGAAAATAAAAAAAATTGATGGGTATAAGGTAGAGAGGAGCGGGTTCGGTTCTCCGAGAACCGAATTCCCCACGAACCCCACGAACTCCTCCTCCGAGGCAGGCTCGGTTGTTCCCGCCTGACTCGGAAAACCTGAACAAGGGAAAATGTCATCATCCCGCTGTCGGATTCTCGCGAGATTCGGATTTCATATAAAGAGTGCAAGCATTCCTGGGGGAAGGCCTGCAGCAGATGGATTTGCATATGGTGATGTCATCCAAGCAGTGGGTCAAAGTTGGCTTCAGAAACAAACAGGAATGCTTGCACTAGTTGTTGCATTTGGTTTGTTGTTTGGGGGTGCTTCAGTATTAGGCAGCCTTCTGCCCTCCCATGTTCATCTGAAAATATGTGTTCTCCCTGCAGTTGTTGTCCCCAGATGAGAGTTCCCTTGTGCTGCCTCAGTTGAATCTCCTTTACTTGACAGAGATGTGCCTGAGCAGCGGCCCTCCCCAGCCCTATCCCAAATCATACTTATTTTGCATATGAGATACCATGGTCATGAAGATTATTCTCCCAGGGTGAGGTTCATTCATTGCATTCTGGGTATGCTGACCCCTGTGATTTCCCCAAATGTGGGTAACTCGACTGCATTATTTGTGGTAGTGGGGGACTGTGTTTGTGCTTTCCTCTGGTCAGCTCTGGTAAAAGTCAGATTTCTTTGTTTCAGATCTTCCTCTAGCCTTGTTCTTCTTTCGAGAGTTCCCTTGTGCTGCCTCAGTTGGATCTCCTTCACTTGACAGGGGGGTGCCCGAGCAGCGACCCTCCCCAGCTCAAGCCCAACTCCTACTTACCTGCCAGGTGAGATACTATGATCATGAAGGTGCTTCTTCCAGGGCAAGGCTCACCCATTGCACTCTGGGTGTGCTGCCCCTGCGATTTCCCCAAATGTGGGAAACTTGACTGCATAATTTGTGTTTCCCCTGGTCGGCTCTCGTATAATTCAGATCTCTTTGTCTCAGGTCTCTCTCCAGCCTAGTTTGCTGTCTGTTTCCACTTCTTTTTTCTTGAGCCCCTCCCTTTTATACCCTTGTGCACTATCCTGACTTCTCCTCCTGTCTGCTTACTTTGTGCCTTCCAATGCACAATGCAAACTACACACCCTTTTACTTGCCTTACAGAGCAGCTCTGGAGCTGTTACAGTGCCAAGCTGCTGTAAGAAATCAGCTTGAATGCTTCAGGGGCTGGGGCATTGTCAACATGAGCCCCACACCGAAGGAGGGTGGGGGTGTTTAATGCGAACTAAGGGTCATCCAAGCGCCGCAAAAGGCCGCCATGCCCTGCATACCCCTTTTCTCTTTTCATATGCAGATGAGGGATCCAGCCAACTTTGGCCCACTGCTTGGATGACATCACCGTATGCAAATCCGTCTTCTGCAGAACTTCCCCCAGGAATGCTTGTACTAGTTGTTGCATTTGGTTTGTTGTTTGGGGGTGCTTCAGTATTAGGCAGCCTTCTGCCCTCCCATGTTCATCTGAAAATATGTGTTCTCCCTGCAGTTGTTGTCCCCAGATGAGAGTTCCCTTGTGCTGCCTCAGTTGAATCTCCTTTACTTGACAGAGATGTGCCTGAGCAGCGGCCCTCCCCAGCCCTATCCCAAATCATACTTATTTTGCATAGGCGATACCATGGTCATGAAGATTGTTCTCCCAGGGTGAGGTTCATTCATTGCATTCTGGGTATGCTGACCCCTGTGATTTCCCCAAATGTGGGAAACTCGACTGCATTATTTGTGGTAGTGGGGGACTGTGTTTGTGCTTTCCTCTGGTCAGCTCTGGTAAAAGTCAGATTTCTTTGTCTCAGATCTTCCTCTAGCCTTGTTCTTCTTTCGAGAGTTCCCTTGTGCTGCCTCAGTTGGAACTCCTTCATTTGACAGGGGGTGCCCGAGCAGCAATCCTCCACAGCTCTGGCCCAACTCCTACTTACCTGCCAGGTGAGATACTATGATCTTCACTGTTAGGGCAATCAGGATGTGGAATTCCCTGCCAGGGAAGGTGGTAATGGCGGACTCTGTAATTGGATTTAAAAAAGGAATGGATACATTTCTGAATGAAAAAGCTATCCAAGGTTATAATACTTAAAATATCAACATGGTTAATCCGGGGGTAACATGAGTTGTAGTAGCTAACTAGTCATAAAACATTATTCAGCAAGTATGTAGAATCATCACAACTTAAAACAGGTTGAACACGATGGGCAATTTGCCTCTATTCAACCTCAAAAACTATGTTACTATATGTTACTATATTACTATGTTACTGTAGTATACAGAACACCACAATGCAATGAGCAGTGATAGTGAGCACTGATGAGGATACTAGAACTGACACTGAGCAGCAAGATGCAGCACTGGACTATTAGTAATGTACTGTAGTATGCTGAGCACAACAATGCAGCACAAGACAATGAGCAGTGATACTGAGCACTGATGAGGATACTACTGAGAACTGACACTGAGCAGGAGAGACACACTACTAGTATTACTGAGCAGCAATAAGTATCCACTGATACTGAGCACTGATATTGAGATTTCCACTGAGAGAACATAGCCACGTCCTCTCCGCTCTCTCTTCAATGCACGAGTAAAAATGGCGGCAACGCGCAGCTCTTTATATGGAATCCGAATCTCGCGAGAATCCGACAGCGGGATGATGACATTTTCCCTTGTTCAGGTTTTCCGAGTCAGGCGGGAACAACCGAGCCTGCCTCGGAGGAGGAGTTCGTGAGGTTCGTGGGGAATTCAGTTCTCGGAGAACCGAACCCGCTCCTCTCTACCTTATACCCATCAATTTTTTTTATTTTCAATCTAAGCCCCTGCAGTTTTCTGTAAGCATCTGCTTTGCTATGATGATCAACAAGTCACAAGGGCAAACACTCAGGGCTTGAGGTGTAGATCTTAGGACCAGCTGCTACAAGCATGGCAGAGGTGTCACTATCACTGGTGACACCCAGAGAGGTGGCGAGGGAGATTGTAATGCAGTGCGCGCAGATAAGCAGCGCAATGGTAAAAAGGAGGCATGGTTTCATAGGTAGGGGCGTGGCCTGGTGGCCTGAATCTACATTTTGTTGCTCCGGGTGTCCCGGGGGTTGGGGGCTGCACCGGGGACTAGTGTGTGAGCGGTGCTGGCTCCTGCACAGTGACATGGCATGGCCACTAGAGATGTGCACCGGAAATTTTTCGGGTTTTGTGTTTTGGTTTTGGGTTCGGTTCCGCGGCCGTGTTTTGGGTTCGAACGCGTTTTGGCTAAACCTCACCGAATTTTTTTTGTCGGATTCGGGTGTGTTTTGGATTCGGGTGTTTTTTTCAAAAAACCCTAAAAAACAGCTTAAATCATAGAATTTGGGAGTCATTTTGATCCCAAAGTATTATTAACCTCAATAACCATAATTTCCACTAATTTTCAGTCTATTCTTAACACCTCACACCTCACAATATTATTTTTAGTCCTAAAATTTGCACCGAGGTCGCTGGATGACTAAGCTCAGTGACCCAAGTGGCCGACACAAACACCTGGCCCATCTAGGAGTGGCACTGCAGTGTCACGCATGATGGCCCTTCCAAAAAACACTCCCCAAACAGCACATGACGCAAAGAAAAAAAGAGGCGCAATGAGGTAGCTGTGTGACTAAGCTCAGCGACCCAAGTGGCCGACACAAACACCTGGCCCATCTAGGAGTGGCACTGCAGTGTCACGCAGGATGGCCCTTCCAAAAAACACTCCCCAAACAGCACATGACGCAAAGAAAAAAAGAGGCGCAATGAGGTAGCTGTGTGACTAAGCTCAGCGACCCAAGTGGCCGACACAAACACCTGGCCCATCTAGGAGTGGCACTGCATTGTCACGCAGGATGGCCCTTCCAGAAACACTCCCCAAACAGCACATGACGCAAAGAAAAAAAGAGGCGCAATGAGGTAGCTGTGTGACTAAGTTCAGCGACCCAAGTGGCCGACACAAACACCTGGCCCATCTAGGAGTGGCACTGCAGTGTCACGCAGGATGGCCCTTCCAAAAAACACTCCCCAAACAGCACATGACGCAAAGAAAAAAAGTGGCGCAATGAGGTAGCTGTGTGACTAAGCTCAGCGACCCAAGTGGACGACACAAACACCTGGCCCATCTAGGAGTGTCACTGCAGTGTCACGCAGGATGGCCCTTCCAAAAAACACTCCCCAAACAGCACATGACGCAAAGAAAAAAAGAGGCGCAATGAGGTAGCTGTGTGACTAAGCTCAGCGACCCAAGTGGCCGACACAAACACCTGGCCCATCTAGGAGTGGCACTGCAGTGTCACGCAGGATGGCCCTTCCAAAAAACACTCCCCAAACAGCACATGACGCAAAGAAAAATAAAAGAAAAAAGAGGTGCAAGGTGGAATTGCCTTGGGCCCTCCCACCCACCCTTATGTTGTATAAACAGGACATGCACACTTTAACCAACCCATCATTTCAGTGACAGGGTCTGCCACACGACTGTGACTGAAATGACGGGTTGGTTTGGACCCCCACCAAAAAAGAAGCAATAAATCTCTCCTTGCACAAACTGGCTCTATAGAGGCAAGATGTCCACCTCATCATCATCCTCCGATTCATCACCGTGTACATCCCCCTCCTCACAGATTATCAATTCGTCCCCACTGGAATCCACCATCTCAGCTCCCTGTATACTTTGTGGAGGCAATTGCTGCTGGTCAATGTCTCCACGGAGCAATTGATTATAATTCATTTTAATGAACATCATCTTCTCCACATTTTCTGGAAGTAACCTCGTACGCCGATTGCTGACAAGGTGAGCGGCGGCACTAAACACTCTTTCGGAGTACACACTTGTGGGAGGGCAACTTAGGTAGAATAAAGCCAGTTTGTGCAAGGGCCTCCAAATTGCCTCTTTTTCCTGCCAGTATACGTACGGACTGTCTGACGTGCCTACTTGGATGCGGTCACTCATATAATCCTCCACCATTCTTTCAATGGTGAGAGAATCATATGCAGTGACAGTAGACGACATGTCCGTAATCGTTGGCAGGTCCTTCAGTCCGGACCAGATGTCAGCATCAGCAGTCGCTCCAGACTGCCCTGCATCACCGCCAGCGGGTGGGCTCGGAATTCTGAGCCTTTTCCTCGCACCCCCAATTGCGGGAGACTGTGAAGGAGGAGCTGTTGACCGATCAAGTTCCGCTTGACTTGATAATTTTCTCACCAGCAGGTCTTTGAACCCCTGCAGACTTGTGTCTGCCGGAAAGAGAGATACAACGTAGGTTTTAAATCTAGGATCGAGCACGGTGGCCAAAATGTAGTGCTCTGATTTCAACAGATTGACCACCCGTGAATCCTGGTTAAGCGAATGAAGGGCTCCATCCACAAGTCCCACATGCCTAGCGGAATCGCTCTGTCTTAGCTCCTCCTTCAATGTCTCCAGCTTCTTCTGCAAAAGCCTGATGACGGGAATGACCTGACTCTGGCTGGCAGTGTCTGAACTGACTTCACGTGTGGCAAGTTCAAAGGTTGCAGAACCTTGCACAACGTTGAAATCATTCTCCACTGCGCTTGAGACAGGTGCATTCCACCTCCTATATCGTGGTCAGATGTATAGGCTTGAATGGCCTTTTGCTGCTCCTCCATCCTCTGAAGCATATAGAGGGTTGAATTCCACCTCGTTTCCACTTCTTGCTTCAGATGATGGCAGGGCAGGTTCAGGCGTTTTTGGTGTTGCTCCAGTCTTCTGTACATGGTGCCTGTAC